>NW_019214377.1:65475-159375 GCF_002532875.2 Varroa jacobsoni | reverse complement strand
CGTTTATAATAAAAAACGTTAGAAAACAGTTTTGGTATCCTCACCCGCGCTACCAAGCTTGAAGTGTGTAACTAGCAGCAACTTCCGTAAGCAGCTTTATTACATTACCGGGATGAGAGATTACTGCAACGAATTCTACCAAACGACCCCACAAAGTGAATGCCGTTCATTCAATCAAGTTTATCATCATCATCATCGCAAATTTTCCACAGTAGCTCCAATTTTACAAGACACGAAGCGGCATGGGCCTCGTGGCCACTTTTCCTCACCGAGTGCTCTTAGCTAGCAGCAGGGCCAATGTAAACAAAACAGAAGACCCACGAGCGGGCACGAGCGCCGTCATCAATGGCCCCAAAAATTCAGCACCCAGCCATTGAAGTGTTTATGTTTATAATATACACATCATGAGTTTTCATGATCTTCCAAAGACTCTTTGAGACCTGTCGGATTTGTGAACCAATGCTAACTACAGGCTAAGTTCAATATAAACGATGTTCTGCAACTAAGCTGATTTATTCTAACATATTTTATTTCGACGTTTACGCTCAGTTAAGCCAAGAATAAACACGCCATTCTGTTCCGATTTTAGCTGACTGTAAGGTCTAGCACTATTCTACCAGCAGTTCATGTCAGCTCGTTACTATTATCATAGAAATTGATTGCTTATTCTCTTTGCTCGTCGATGATCCTCAACGTATTGTCGTCTGCTCCTCTTTAACATATAGGATATTAGGGTTTTGACATTTTTTACAATCTGAACTTCGCATCATATGCAGATAGGGGCTCAACTAGACAGCCCTAACTGTACATACGAAAGATGTCAGGCGACGATCCGAATAAGAGTTATCGCGCACTGGTAAGAACACAATAATCGGTTGCAGCAAGAATGGATCAGTCACGCGCAACAAAACGTTTAAAAGAAAAAGTTTTGATGGTAGCCGACTAGTAATTGGACTAGCAGCAGTAATTGGACTGCTTTGACCGCCATCGCCACTCGAGTGTTAACGCTTACTCACTGAAAACCCCAAACTTCTTTACCACGTTTTCACGGCCCCTGCTCAATTCGCATGTTTCTCAGTCTCGACCCTTCCCGAGGGAGCGTTCCGACTTTAACTAGCGGGTCCTCCGCACTGTCCACGCCGTCTCCAGTCAGAGAACGTTCGTTGGTCATGGGAAGCGGACACTTACGATGCCTTCAGTTGGCTCGAAAAAGGGCCTTCCCTTAAACGGATCCCCCTTTGGCCGATCACGTACGCGGAACCCCGTCTGTTCCGTTTGTAAAGAATGTTCGCTAGTTCGAACCGACCTTTCCAAAGCTCCTGTCCTCCTAGGAGAATGCACCGTCAAATACTCGACTAGCAGACCCTTGGCTATTTCAAGGGCGATTCTGTAGGAAGAGTAAACAACCTTCGTTACATGATAAAAAGAGGACTCTGCATTCGAAACCGCCAATACAAGACCAATGCAAAAGCATAGAACCTGGAACACGAAAAATTTTATTCAGGTTAGATCGTGCCTTCAAGGGCCTTGCTTAATTTGTAGCAGTAAAAGAAAATCACTGCTTTGAATAGAAGTTGCGTAAGTTCTTATGTCACTTATAAATTATGAGTTCAGTTATGAAATTAAATACATCTATCTTATTGCGAGCATGAAAGGTAGTATTTGAACTCCTGTCACTACAATTTACTAGGTATCGATTCCACTTATTGAGTGTCCATACTGTTATTGTTACTGTTAGAGGTTAATTATGGTAAGGCTCCTGGTCGCTCTCGGTTTCTTTAAACTGATGCGGTCTTGGGGCCTGCTTGCTCAAACAGAGTTTGTTCGAATTGAATTGAAAAAAATAGACATAACAATATCTCTTCTAGTATGTGTCAGCTTAGCAGAATATTTCTTTTTGGCGTTGTTTAAAGTGTTTCAGAAGACTGCAGGTCACACTGTCTTGCTCTCAGGATACCAAGTTTCCAAGAGATTTCTTATGTTCCTCAGTTTTGATTATACACTGTTTAGCATAATGAACCTTCACGATCTCGCACACATCTTTTTTACCTCAACCGATTTGGACTACAGTTCGATGACTATCGATGTTTTACTAACTTTTCAGGCCAAGCCAGAATAGGACTGTCAGCGGACATATTATTTCTGTTTTTCTCAAAGGGTTTCATTGAACTAGGCCACTTACCTTACGTATTGTAATTGAGACTATGCTAAGAGAGAGAATCTGCTTAACAAAACAGATATATAGAGAAAAAAAAAATACAATGTTTACTAATCATGGTATTTGGGGATTTTAAATAGTAACTAGAGTTTAAGAACACGTGACGAGAGGGAACGAGACAGAGAACTGAATGCTAATCATATAGTAGCATGTAGACGGTAAAGAATCTCCGATCATGCAGGACGCTTCAGGCTGAAAGAGCACATCTGTTAGTCAATCAATTTAATATTGTTTAATTTTAGATTACTATCGATCAACCACTCTTACTCCTCACGCTAAAGGAGCCGAGTTTAACTTTCTGATGCTAAAATCAAGTACGAATTGAAATATGGGCTGAAAGAATACGAACCTTTTCCCGGCCCTGGACAAACGCTTCGTCCTCAAATAACACTGTCCTGAACCTAATAAAATTCTTGATTACCCTTAATCGTTGCGCCTGACTCAGTCGAACGAGTCAACAGGCAAAAAACAGTTAACAGGTAGAATGGTACTTACACTTCTACTGACTTGGCAAGACTTATGTCGAAATAAATTAAAAACTTTTTTTTCAAGTGCGAGATCGTTTTCTGGAAATAGATAATTAGTCTGAAGCACAGGGAGCTTTTAAAAGCTCTAATATACTGTACGATTCATACGATGCGACCCAGGTATTACAAAGACTAGCACATTTCAATATGTCCGCTTCTGTATACAACCAATGTTATTAGTTGAATTGCCTCCGGTATCTCATCCTCTCGTGGGCTTTGGCGGGCTGCATGATGTTTTTGGAACGGGAATGGATGACCTAATCCATTCATTTATAGGCTATAGCAGTAACCACAGTATCAGTACCTACGTGGTAAAATGCTGGGGAGGACAGTGCAGGAGTTTTTTTCGAAGAACCAAATCGTGTGCGACGTGCGGGGCGGTTTCGTTTTCTAAGCATATCGCCTCCAGCTGCGATGACGGCAGTTTGCTGTTATTGTTGAGAACGAAGAATGAACAAGGTATTTTTTTTCTTCTTCAGCTGTACAGCGTCGGTTGTAGTGGTAAAGGGTGTATATTTTGCCTTGAAAAGAGAAGTTCCCGCAATCATTCAATGGTAATGTGTCTGCTTACCAACCTTTGAGAGGATAGCACGTACGTATTTTGTAGTAGATGTCGAAAGTAGACAACACAGTGCTCGTGTTCGGGAACGTAATGATACCTCACGGCTATCTCGAACGTAAAACTCCGCGCATTTATTCTGTGCAGGTGCTGTACCGTACACTGCCTGGACCATCAATACTCAATCATTTATCAGAATCATCAATCTTTTGACGCTCGGCTTCTCCTACGGGTCCGAAGTTTGGGCCCAATCCCAAGTGGGCGAAATCCAAATCGTGTTTCACGCAAGCTGCTATACGAAATCTCAGTATGTGAATCCAAATCAAATTAGTTAGCTAAGTCCTTGCGCCCGTTCTTTTAAGGCCAACCCTGTGGAGGACGACGACGCGTCATCTTGTACTTTGTGAAAGTCCCACCTGTTCAGCAAAACGAGAATTAGATGCCCTATCATGACGGCACGCTCATCTAATTAGGCTATTTCGAAGTCTTTCTAGTGCAAGAAACCGTTGTCAGTAAGAATCGTATTGTAGGAGACTATGCCTATTGATCTTGACGTGCTACGCTAAGCATCTACATATCTATAGCCCTTGGCTTGAGACACCAACACAATCCGATTTCCTCTGTGCCCAGTTAAATATTGTGAAAGATTTACAATATTGGCCTTTTTTTCTGTAGATTTTTATTCTAAACAATTTTGCGAGCTATAACGAAATTTTAAAGAACGTGACGAAAAGTTTTCGACGAATAATGAATTATCGGAGGCACTGATTTCTTGTTTCAGGCTATATATCGTCTTCGAGCGGCTTCACTCAACCGAATGTCTCTACGAGCAAAAGTCTCTGATCATACCACGGTCATATAATAATGAGTTATATTATTATTAGTTGCAACGCGTGTCATGTAGATGTAGGGTTTGAGGTCGAGACAATGCGCCCATCCCTGTTATCGCTTCTACTCGAAAAACTAGGCACTATAATATTGGTCCGCTGATGCTCACTGACATGCAGCACTCAGCGGCGCTTCTTCAGTTGCTTGCGGAGCGTTCTGAGATAATTAGATTCGCAACGGATAAATGTATGTATTCGAAGCTCCGCGAGTCAACCGCGGATGCGTGTTTGGTACGCTCGCAGGTTTGATGGGTTGGCGTGGCTTCATCTCGAATTCTAAACACACGCGCAGTCACACAACAACAGCAACAATAGCACAGTCAAGAGAGCCCAAAACACGGACGGACACACTGGGTCATCACCAACCCATTTTGGTAACCCATACAGCGTTTGATGGCTTTGGCATTTTTTCTAGTCACATAGTGTTTTCCATAGGCCTTCAGCAACCGCAAGCTGGTGCATCAACTGATATGCTATTATTACTAGCGCTGTTGCTGCTGTCACGGTGGAGCGTTGTCCTTGATACGCTTGTGGCCACGAACATCCGGCAGCGAACATCGTATAAAGTCCACGAGTGGTCCTCGGAAAGCTGCGTTTGCCGTACAAAATGTATTCAGGTCTTGCACAGCCTACTCAAAGAGACCGCCAATCGTCAACAGGTCAACACGGTGCCGTGGAACTACAATTAGTCCTAGACAGAATCGAACGAGGGCCATGTTTTGTACAGCTGTGCATAGTGGAACGTCCTATAGCAAATAATAACAACGATTTCGACGCTTGAGCATTTTCTGTTAGGAAGAAAAAACTTTATGACTACAGTTACTATTTCATTTGATGATCACATATGCACTTCATCCCTGAAGTCTTGCTTCGTACACGACAAAGCTCACTCCATTCTAATTAGTGCTACATATTCCCAGCAAATCATTATCTAAGTGGAGAACATTGCGTCTATGCAGAGACAACGGATCCGTTGTGCCGTTTGCATATGGAGTTCCCGTTGTAGGCGTAAAGTATCGATGCTACTCAATTGCAGATGGGGAGATGGTTTGCACCACAGCAGGCCATAGCCTAGAAATAGAAGGCCACAATGAAGGGAAAGCATTCGATTTGTGTACTTCTCACAAATCATCATTTATTATTCTGTTGTCTTAGTTCATATTGCGCCACAACCAGCGACGCAGAATTTCGAATTGTTGCCGCGCGTCTTGATACTTCTTACCATTAGCTAGGTATACTTATTTGTTATTTTTAAATACTAATAGAAAAGCTTTCCCGTGAATGTTGCACACCTTTGCGATAGGTACAATTTATATGTATGAATCGCGGTTGCAGTAGAATTATCGCCTTTAGCGAGCAGTAGGAACAGCTGCCGCAACAACAGCAAATAACTTTTGCAGGTGTTTTCTGTTAGTGAACTCCCACTCGATTCAACGTTTTACGTTTTCAAACCAGGCGTCCTTGAGGCGTCTCCTTAACTGTAGCCTCCGTTTGAATTGCCGATTTACCTCACAAATCCATTATTTGCTCTCATGAGGACTATTGCGAATGCCTATAGTTCGCCGCTTTTATTCCATAGATTCATTCATACCGAGTTCGGTGGTTTCTCTATCTAGCAAAGGATCGACTGTGAATGATGTGGGGATGAAAAATCACCTTGTCGGTCATTTCATCACCGTCTTGCTCCATGACATCTTTTTTTTCAAGATCGCTCGGGGTAGATTGTATTTTCGCCCTATAGGCGAGTTCAGCTGGAATAAATACTGCAGTTTGTTTTCCATAAGCGGTAACTTTTTTCCTGTTTATAGTTGAAGTGCAATTTGGGTTGTTTTGCTTCGGTAAAGCTTTCACCATATTACTTGGCGGCCACCGAGTATTTTTTTTTCATCGTTAGTATCCCTTTGAGCTGTCTATTATGATATTAGCGCTCATTTTCTGAAAGTATCCAGAATTACTTTGAAAACTTTAACATGAAGTTGCTTTGTCGGGCGAACGAACTCGCCGAACAGGGGACAATTGGTACAAAGTCAACAGACAATCCGCCTTTCTCGAATGTGTTACTCAGGCATAAGTATGTTTATTTAACATTTGTCAAGCAGCCATACTCGCCGTAAACTTACAAGTTCTACACTGCTTGTACTTCCAAAAGCAGGCTCGTTCGAAGTCTGAAGCAAGCTCGTCAATTCGAACGAGGAGTGGCGTGTGATTTACTGTGGTTTCCTCATAGACGTTGAATTATTAACTGATTTGGTCAATTTTAAATATGTATAATTGTATATTTCTTTGAATCGTCTAAGGGCAGTGTGACAAACGAAGCTCTAACGAAATAGGGTAGTAGCTTACTTACCGAATATTACGTAGAATGTATGTTATTGCTAAACTTAGCCTTACAATTTAATATTGCATTTTTTTTTAGTAGACATGACTCATATGAGCTTTTCCAGAGTCTGAAATATATTAGTGTTAGAGTAAGGGTCTAGCAAGAAGTTATGTTCAAATATTTCGAGTTGAAACTGGAAGACGACAGATAACGGATCAGTGGACTTATCGTAAAGGTAAAATACAAGCACGAGTGTTTCAACATGGCTTTTACGCTTTAGATTTAAGAACTTTCGCTTTATAACTATCCACTGATGTTGTCCTCAGCTTAAGAATCGATGCTTTTTCTGATAGATTCATTAACAAGTGAAGTTTTGCTGGCTTATGAAATCAGCCCGACGCAGGCTAACGTTGATCTATTGATTTGATATCTACAAGTGCTTGAGTTTTTAGAGGTAATTTCAACGGTAAACTTCAACGCGGCTGATCGATGAAAAACGCCCAATAGACACAAAAGTAAACCCGTCCTTCTCTGACACCTTTTTGTCCGTCTATTCCTCTTGCGATGCGATCATCCCTTCTGCCGGAGTCTTCTTTCTACCTTCTTTCTACAGGCACCAATGCAGCATCATTTCTATCCGCCATCTACGGGCCATAGGCAACACCATCAATCACCCTGTATTCCTCGAATATACTTACGCCCCCCGCCACCATCAAAACTGTCTTTAGATTGAAACTGGACATTGATATCTAGCAGGAATCCAAATCAAAGAATGAAGTGAAAAGTGAAGCGTGTGCTTGAAATTGGCTCTGACGAAGCTCTTGCCTGTCGTGCATGTATTGGCGTCGTGTGTTTTTTAGGAAGCTATAGCAGTAATTGACATTACTGTTATTATTCTGGTGGATTAGTGATATTTTTTTATTATTTGTAAATAATGCTGTGCTGATCGGCATCAAAAGCATTCCGCAGTTGCTTCGCAGTCGTGCATCAAATCAACGTAGGATGATGAAGTGTCAGAGTACTAGCGAGTATTTTTTTAGCTTCTCATCAGGACTGTGAGAATGACAAAAGTATATGGAGCTAGCTTATATCTGAGCTCTGCTGAAAGCTTCATGCCCCCAACGTACAGATCGTTTATTATTCGAAAGGGGAGATACCTAGTCGCAATTTGGCTGAGACACGCTCTTGCTGATTTCGGAATCACCGTAATTGGGGGAAGGGTTGTCTTCCGGCGCAGTGCTTCCGGTTCTGGAATCACGTGATAGCAAATAGTGGACTTCTGGTAATGTGTTGACTCGAAATTGTCCTGATGATCGGCACGCATGCGCGTCATCATGCTATCGAAAATAGAACGATTCTCGTTGCTCGATGTACTTTACAGTTATATTTAAATATTTTTAGCTAAGGATTGGCTAAGGCGTCGCATGGATTAGGAAGTCTGACCGCTCAATGACAGTTTAACCGCTATAGCTTAAGTCGGATGAATCACAAACACACTGTACTATTTCATACGGATGCTTCGTACGGACTTAATATTGTAATTCGTGTAAAAAGACGTTTAGTGATTTTTAATTAATTCCCACTCAAACTTAGAGATCATAATTGACATGCAGCACATCCAAACATAGATCATTTTTACCCTTTAGGTAGTAACGTGGCAGTCTTTAATTTGCTATTGAAAACAATATCAAGATGCGTTTTGCCCTGGCGGAAAATGACGGAAATTTAATTCCTTTATGTGCTAACTATCTATATAAAAAAAAAAAAAATCATATGCGATAGAAATTGTTGAAACAGTTTGAGCAGTGAGGCACTACTTCTGTTTCGTAGAATTTCGTAGAAATGCTAATCAACTATCTCAACAAGTTTTGCATTGTTTATCATAATTTATTTGTGTGTGTCTGCGTGAATAACCCCGGAGAAGAGAGACACTAGCAGAAGACAGAGACTATCCTTTTTACCGGAGTGCCCATATAGTTGTTTATGTGTAATAAAAAAACTGCGTTAGAGGTGAGCTTAGCTCGAAGTTCGTTAAAGATGTAGGGTCCAAAAGAGGAATGTTTTGTTGCTTAATACATTCATACCTGCAACCACGTAAGGTAAATTTGGTCTTACCACGAATCTAAGGTAAGAGTTTGTAACTATTGCAAGCTTTGTATTCGCTCGTTGTACGGGTACTTCTTCTTCTTCTTCTTCTTTTTCCTCTAGACGTACATTAGTAATGGACACTGAACTTTGTTCTCTTTCGTGTGGTACCGGACATTATTCTCAAGGGATGGTCTAAATTCGAAAAGAGCCACCTAGCGTTTCATCAACGGTGTTCTGAAAGGCCAAACAAGGGAATCGGGCTTCAAAGTTATATCATGCTTTGCTATATAATGAAACGCCTGTACGACATGTTATTTTGGCGATGCTCGACTTGACCCAGCTTTCGTTGGAAAAATGTCGCTCTTTACCGGAAAGGCTGTAACATTATGAATTACTTCGTCCACATAAACTCGTGTCTGAATGTTGTCACTTTCATCCGTAAATAATTCGAGTAGTCCCCGATTTCTGGTTATTTCGAAATTGAAAGCTACATTTTTAGAGGAACAAAATGGCCCTTCCGCTAGGCGAATATTGCTACCCATGGTGAATACGACGCTGATACCGCCAACGTTCGCTGCTTGAGACCTAGAAGCATTCTGCGTTATTTCTAGAGAATTGCGACTACGGCCGCTATTCTTAATAATCCATATACGTAGGAAACCGTAAGGGAAGACAATGTACTCGCAATTAATATTTTGATAGATTTCTACTTACATTATAATTTACGCTACTTCACAAATTTACGTATGTTTGCCTCTTGTATATACTGCAACTCACACGCTCACAGCCGTGATGCGTAGCATGAAGCGGCTAGCGTAGTTAAGAGGAAGGTAAGTACTTTACTAATCCTGTCCCTCGTGCCTTTGGGAAGTATTTTACCCTGGCCGTTACGAGCATTAAATGAATCGCAGCGACTAATGATATGATCCGCGTGCACGCCTAGAGTAGAATTTTTTTGGAAGTGCTGCTTAACTTTAACTTGTGAACTTAGAAAAAAATGCACTTCACTCGAATTTTTTACACAATGCCCTAAGCCATTTTTAGGTAAGGGTAATTGTTGACAAAACTTACATTTCTTATCTACAGAACCCTCACGATACCCGGAACATATTTTTTTTCTATGTTAAATAAACAAGAGGTAAAGTCCAAAGTAAAGGCGTCATATGGACTTTTGTCCATGTTAGCAGACATTTGAAGATGCTAGCAGAGTCCTATAGAGTTTAAAAAAAAAAAAGAACATTTTCTAATACATAATACTTGACCATCAACCATACACTATACACTAGAAAGCGGAAGCAGTAAGGAAACGTGTTTCTATATAAACCTAATATTTAAATGGCAACATATAGCCAATTATAAAACTTAACACTGAATCGATGTTCTTGTTGTCAGCGGGACCGACACCACGTGGATTTGGGTGGAACAATTTACAACTACTGCAGAACTTGCAAAGTCACTGTTTTCCTTTAACAATTTCGTTAAATGATCTATCTGCGCAGCTCTTTCGATACCGGCATTATAGGTTGTAGATCAATTGTTATTGTAGAATCGGAAGCTGTCCGTGTGATGACGATTTAATCAAGAGAGAATATACGTATATATTTTCTCTTACCTATAACTTAGCAGTGTGTTTCTATACATATATTCATTTCACGCCATCATTATTACCATTAAGAAGGTATGCCCATGGGCATCCTCCCTTAAACCCGATCCAAAATATCATTGACCCTGTTCTTGACGGCTTGTTTTACGGAGGGGAAAAAATATTCTTCATGTCCAGCTGCAACTGTGGGTTTATATAGGACAGTGCCCTTCCGGTCAAGACACCGGATGTACACAAGGAAGCGTGATTGGTACATTTGCCTTTATCCTTATTCTTTCTTACCACTACTATCAACCGGGGACGTTGATGCGCGCAGAAGGAAACTCACTAGAAGCTTCGCCAAACCAGGCAAGAAGGAGCATCGCAAGGACTAATGAACGATAGTTTTATAGTATTAGCAAACAGCTGAACTTGCTTGAAATGCATGATAGTCAAACTAAAAACGTTTAGATTACCGCATTCTATGGAGTGTAAAATTTTGATAGGCAGTTTGGGACGTTTATTCGCAAGAAGCAGACGATTTTTTTCGGTTTATTTTTATCGGTTAGCGAAAACGTCGACAACATTAAATCCAGTCGATGATATGGTGGAAACGAGTGTACCGAGCAAGACGTATCGGGAAGGGTAAGCTAAAATGTTGTCGGATTATTCCGGTTCGTTATGATTGCATAATTTGAAGTCTGCCATTGGGCATTTCTAATTAGATCGGTGTTGATTCAACCAAATATGTGGAAGTGCATTGCAGAAGAAACACGAAGATACTAGAAGTGTAGAAGATAGAGCATCACAGGCTGTGAGTCATCAAAAGGACGTGATAAAAGCGGATATTGAAGCGAAATGGCCGCATAGGCAACTGATGTTTATCTTGCTAAGTCACCTGATGCATCCGTGACTTGCCTTGGAGCGTCTTAATTAGTTAAACGTAAAAAATTACCCTCGATTTTTGTACCTGTCCACTGCCATTAGAGGAAGGATGTTAGACATTAGAATAATCCAAGCCTAATACCGACTGCACTGAGTCACTGTATCGGAGATCGCAAGTTATAAGAACTTGTGCGAGTCGCAATAATACGCGGAACCTCCTAAGCTTAAGTTAGTACAGCTACTTTAAGCTGTACGTTGCTAATTTTCCTTTAAAAATTTGTTTACTACCGCCTACTGCTCTACCGATGTATTGAACCTTGCCTAGATCTAGAAAGTAAAGTTGTATGTCCTATCGATGATGATGATGATCGTATTGTCTATCAACAAGTTCCTAGATTCCGTAGTCGTAATTGTGTATCCACCTAAATGCAAAGAACCATAGTATTTATTTACCGGTGGTACCGCTGCTGGCATACGGCGCTCAATAAGGCCAGTTCGGATATCTGGTTAGGAAATATACGAAGGCATTGCTTACTTTATACCCTTAAGTTACCCGGTATATTATTAAGCAACGTAATTTCTAATTAAGATGCACCTGCCACTCGTCGCTCACGCCAGTGTACCGTACTCCGGTCTATCTCTAAAGTGTCTATATATGTGTATGCATAAGTGTTTACATTGGCTCCTTACTTAAACATTAACGTCTTATCATCGTCGTCGTCGCTGTGGTGATGATAGAGCTTTATGTTTTCCACAACAACGCGCTGTGTATCTATTCGTATTTTGTACAATCATTTAGCTGATAGCTATATTAGGCGGAGTCTGATGAAGCCTTAATACGACGACAGTTTCAACAGCAGCGTATGGCGAACTCGGTCGTCTATCCCGGGCAGTATACTATCAAAGCAACTACGGGCGGCAACGAAGTTGCAGATGGCTTCGATGGCGGCAGATGTGGTGATGGTAATGGCGGTGCTGCTAGCTAAAAATAGGTTTTAAGGTAGGCTTTGTTGAAGAGTCATTTGAATCGGGACACAATGCGTATCTCTGTTGGTGCCCTCAACTACCAATAGCAACAGCAGCAGCCCTGTACATCGACGTACGTAGGTGTGCATCTAGATTTTTTCGTTTATTTCAAACAACACGTGGGGTGGATATACCCAGTCTGCATAGGCGGAAAACCTAATGTAATCAGCATAATCGGTCCGCTGGAAGGCATGAAAATTGCTCAACTGAGAAGAAAAGCTATATCCTTATCATAATAATGTTTAGACGTTCGCAATACCTGTAAATGCCAATAATTCAACATGTAATAGAGTTGTAGTTAGGCTTTTCAGCGTATCGCTACTTAAACGATTCAGGCCGATTCTCCGTACGGGAGCAGCTTTGGGAACTTAAATTTAGGTCACCATGTGTCCTTAAGTTGAACAAACAAACACATTACTACTGCACTATTTTAACGAGGATGTATAACAGTTTGTTAAAGATATATTAATTGTGCATTCTAGAGTATTTTGTTATCTGACCGCTACCGGAACACGATACAATTTTACCTGGTCGTCCTTCGTCCCACTTCGACCATTTTATAGCTTAGGTACTGGTGTTTGAATATATTATATTTGCCAAATACTATAAGACTTGTCCGATTTCACGTAAATCGCATTAATAAGATTCTTTTATTCTAGCAGTACACTCAAGGTGGAAGATCTTCCTTTGAATATTGCTATATTAAATTCTACCGAAGTTAAATTATTAATTTAATTAATTAGTTTCAATTAAATTATTAGAAGAAAGAGCATTTAGAAAATCGTCCATTCTTTTTATATATATGCTATTGTTTGTCTTTATCTATCATGTGGGCGTCACGCGATGCCCATAACGATGTCTAAATAACGAAACGTTCCGTTGTAGGCCAAGCGAGGAAGCAGGCCTTGCCCCGTGCCAACTTTGCCGTTGTCTGATTTAACTAATTTGATTGGATAATCTCAAAGCAGGCTTAATGAGACCTATACCCTTTCTTTACCTTTGTACCTATTCAATCAAGAACGAATTCGATTGGTGCTTAACGAAAATTAATATGTATTATTAGCTAAATTGCATTTTTAGATATTAGACAGACCCCTGGTTACGATCGACTGATTCATTATATGGTATCCTAGTGACCGTCTTCTCGCACTGATTTTATTACCCCGCTGGGGTGGCTGTATCGTTTTACGTTGACAGCCCAATAACCTCGTCATTTTGTAGCTGCCCACTACAACGACAATAGTTTACAATCGTAACTAGGCCCAGCATCAAAATGGTCATTGTAAATCCAAATAAATCTTCATTCATGTATCATCTGGCCAAGTTGAATTCCCTCGCAGTTGCTTGCTGTCACTCATTGGGCTTTTTTTGGAAAATCACGCTGCACATTACCCCAACAATTCATTCTAATATTCGTGAATTTTGTTAGTATTTCGTTCAGTTTAACATGTGTTGCGGTGGAAACTAAATTAGGACTCAGTCATTTTCTTCTGGGTATGATCATACATTAAACCTACTCAAGCAAGATGTTTTACTCAGATATAATGAAATGATATTTTTGCGTATATCCATTTGTGCGTAATAACAACGCCCCGTTGCAATTCTTAAGCATCTCTATCTACTGGATTCATTCGACAGATTTGTAAAATTTAACACGTCCCGTTATAGCTACGATAACCATGCTGCCGCACTATAATTACCTCATCGGTAATACCATGTTTTAATACCAAAGGACTCGATTTACATTGTCCTATATCTTCATTGCACCTGACCTAACCTAGATGATTGTTCGATTACAGACTGATCCCTTACACAACGTTTTTCAGACCATGTTGCACTAATGCTGTCACTTCATCGCAGTTACCGGTCACAGTAACTACATTTATTTAATTCACTCATAGTGTCAGTGACCCCATTGCCATATTGTTTTACTAGTTTAATCCCGTTACTTCACTAAAGGGATCCCGTTTTTTTCTTGGAATATCTTAATCAATTCGCTAGTGACGTGTGGCACTTGACGAAATAGCTGAGTTTATTAACAAAAGTATCAATGAAAAGCCAAAAAAATTTATTTCCCCTTGTCCTTTCGATTGACATATTTCGATTGTGTATTTTAAATGGTCCGTTCCTTATCTTTTACATTTCGCTAACCAGCACCATTTGAGTAAGATTTACGCTTGCACTCCCGAACAAACTATATCTGAGGGCCTGAAAATGGGAAACGGCAGCGAAACAGAGCTCGTTCCTCAACAGTTAAATGTGGAATTCCTTAAAGCATCCCATATAGGATCATAACCAGCAAAAAAAACTATAGATAAAGGACAAGAACCAAACATGGATTCCTCACAAACTGAATCTAAGGTATAGATATAAGAAACACGTGTGCTGTATTGTAGCGCTAATTCGCACAACTATTACCATCAGAGCACCCCCCCCCCCCCCCCAAAAGCATACGTCGCCTTTGACAAGAAGCTCCTGTGATCACAGAAAATCCGCGTCGTTCCTTTTAAGGCCTGTAGACCGAGTCACTTCCGCCTCGATTCTCAGCGTCCGAAGTCAGTTGCACCAGTAAAGAGACGTTTTTGCCCATCTTCGTTGGATTTCGTCGGTGCTCTCATTCTATTGCTCGTCGAGCAATAGGAAGTCGAACGCTAAGGACTGATTTTCATCATTGAAATATAAATTTGCCTCTAGATGCACTATGAGACGAGATTTTCGTAAGGTGTAGCTTTAATGTAAATCAACTTTTTGTAACCGCTAGGTAGCTCTAGATAACAAATATCTTAGTAAAGTAATTGCGTGTCTATTATGTTCTTTTCTATAGACAAACATAAGAAAGTCCTATGCCGGTTGTGTTGGAACAGTACGTCTTTTCTGTACGGACGTTAAAAGCATTCATTGGCCGATCACGGTATGATTAATTTGGTGTTCCATTACTACATCTATGCACCTATTTGCGCGTCTCTATACATAATCCCAACTACTTCGGCTGAGCATGCATCAAATGCCAGTGTGCGCACGGGCTGATTCAACGACGTGGCTTATGGTAGGCAGCATTCTATTTGGTGAGCAGGAGGTGCACATTTGACTAGTGAAATGATTTAAGCGAAGAAAAGGACACAACTTAAAGGGCCGGGTGAACGAAGCAATCTAAGAGGTCAACTGTAAAAGGTCGGCGGTCGTTGATAAACATTGAGGGAGGAGAGGTCTTGAACGAGAGATGTACTTAAGACCAGGGGACCGAATAAAAAGATGAAAGTCTAGACGGCATGAAGAACGCACGAAGGGGCAGAAAGCTACGTGCACAGGCCTGTGGCAAATCGCCCACGTGGGAATTGCAGTGATTGCGGAAAACGAAGCCAAGGGAGAGCAAGCAAGCGCGCTGGCAGCTAAAGGGGCTAGGGACGACTAGCGAAAGGGTCTTTCTAACTGATACAATTGTCCATTTGGTCGGATCAAACCGAAGAAGTTCCGTCAAACCGAATAAGTTTGCCAGCACGGCCTGGGGCTGAAAGCTGTATAGAAACGTTGTTGATGCGAGACGGCGATCAGGCCAGCGAGAGAGTAACAGTACTTCCAACATCGCTAATGACCTAACAACGCTTCTAGCATCGCTAATGACCTGTTTCTGGAGGAGTATTGCCGCAGACCTCTGTTTCAGAAGACGGCCAAAAGTGTGGGTGAGCAGATGTTTCAGTTTGAGTCGCACCACACCGTAACCAACTAGTTCGCTGCCTGTACACAAACCCCAAATGCAGTATATGACAGGTGAGTGCGAGGAAGCTGTCCCGACGATCTAACGGCTCCAGTCGCGTTCCTTGGAAATGATTCATCTGTCTAAATTTATTAATTGAGTAAACTCGAATGTAACATCGAGTATAATTAAAAAAAAACAAACAATCTTATACAGGTTCGTGGTATTCTTAAATATACGTTATAGTCATCCGCTATTGTAGGGACTGAAAATTGTAATATTTATTGATATACTTCTAGTCGTAAGCTGTAAGCTTCATAGAGTCAGGATCTCCCTATGCTTACTCTTATGTCTTACTTAGATTTTTTCACTAGGACGTCTTCAAATAAGCGTACTGAAGATAAGTACTCATAGTACTAGAACTTGGTGCATACGCACCAGTAAGATCGATGACGATCTGATGATTTCAGATAAACAGCTTTCGTATCGGATATTTGCCATTCGACTTTGCCAATTGGTAAAGATAATGGATTTACACAATAAACAAACACTATGTTCAATACAAACTATCTACCATGATCCCGTAGATGCTTGGTCTCAATAACTGCTCGTTACCAGAAAACTTCATACTGATGAAGAACTCGAATTTAAGCTTCTACGCCCTTTAAGCACTATGTTCTGTTAACGTTTATATTCATTACCTTTTATGCAAAAAGAAATAGGATTGTTGTAAGTAATAATAATACTAGAAGCTAGCTAGTTTTCTTGAAACCCCAAAGTGTGTGATGCGTTACAGGTGTTAGATCCTAACAAAACGCCAAACCTTGCATCATCTGGGTATTTTTACACCACAGAAAAAATAGCGCGAATTCTCGGCCTTTTTTCGGTGTTATCAACGAGTTGTAAAATTTGCATTTATATTAATGAAATCTATTTCTGGAATGAACCAAATGTAAGAAAAGTATAAAGAATTAGTATCTTTGTCGTTAAAAGGATAGTGTTAACTTAGCCCTCAGAGATACGACAATTACCTAGCGTCCTACATATTCCTTCTAATAAAAAAAACATAATAAAAACGCAACAAGGTCAGACAAAGATGTTCACATATTATATAAACCAATATTCGTCGTCAAATTTAAAAATTTCAAAAACATACAAGGGTACGCTTGTCAACACCCTGACCCTTTCCGTTCAGTAAAGTAAATCCCTAAAAGACACATTCTGAATGTGATATTGTCTGCGTAAAATATCATACAAAGAATAATAGTAGATACTGGGATTCGAGATTTTTATTCGCCATTTGGCTCTTCGTCGAGCAAATGATCTTTAAGCTGTTCAGCCGCAACGACTCTGTACTATGTATGTAGTATAGTCACATGCGTCTCTTCATGATCTCTCTAAATGGTACGGCAGTCACCTCTTCAAAGTCGTTTGGGGCATCTGCTCTGTACTTACGGAGTTTCAAATGTGTGTATACACAAAGTAGTACATTTAAATCTGCGAAAACTTTGGCGCACTCTGTCTGCTGCTCCTGATAGCAGACGAACGCCAATTCTTTTTTAGAACAAAACAACAAATTCATCATGGCAAGCAACAGTGTGCTGTTTTCAGAATCTGAACGAGGGTCAGTTAGTATCCAATCGTTCCGCACTGGATAGATGTTCACCCAAATGACAGTCCACGTTATTGCCAGTTTTCGGCGTCTTCTAAAAATCTGAGAAAGACTTTTAAACTGGAGGACCTACAATAGGGTTTAAACTGAAAAAGCTTGAAATTCATTAAAATCTCTTAAAAAACATTTTTGATCTATGTAAATTTTTGAACAGAAACCAACGGCTATAACTAACGAACAACGACAAAAGAGGAAAATATTAATCGTCAATTGAACCGTTTAGGTAAGTGTCAAGGATTAATCTTTTAGAGACTTTTTGCACATTTGAGCATCTCTGATCGTTGTGAGCTCTTGTATTTTTGAAATCTCCGATATGTTCTCAGCCTAAAATGTAATTCCGTTGGAACTGCTTGCATGTAGAGTATTGGGGGTGACACCGGAGAATATTTAACGAGTGGTTTGCTGAAGACGACTAGTCAATGATTTAGCTCCGAAAATAAAGCCTAACCTGAAATGGCTCGCAGTATTACTAAAAAAACGTGACCGTCAAGAATGACATTCCTAGTACATGTTGATAGTTTCATATACGTCCATATATTTATTATAGATACTGTCTCAGAAATAGGCCGTAAAAAATATTCTTTGTTTAGACTCGTCCTTTTAGATCGCCGTAGATGCATAGAAGGCAGCTCAAAAGGCTCTGCATATATAAACAGTACTCGTCTCACACATGTTAAAATCGTAGCAGTGGTTGTCGTAACTATTGCATTTTAAACACTATTATACATATTTATTATTATACATACATATATATATATATATATATATGTATATATATATAGATATTATAACACAGTAACATAAGGATACCCCCGTTATAAACGCGTTGTGTTCTGCGCCTAATTTCATTAGTTTACGTACCTCCTGCCATTTTATGAGACGTAAAATAAAGACTTTCTAAACGTTTTTCTAAATTGCTTAGAATTTTTTTCAAGTTACTTAGGGATTTCTTCATCCCAGAAGCCAATCTTGTATACGTGCGAAAGATCGTTTGCTCTAAATAAAGTTAGAAGGTTCACCCCGGTTATTCTCGACATCGTCAAATAAGGACACAAAGAAATAATCTGTACTAATACGTCCTTAAATATCAATATGAAGGCGTTTCATTCATGATTGAACTACGAAGCAACTAAGACGATCTACGCATAATTATGAGGCATGGACTTTTACCCAAGCTGCGATTGATAGTTACCTGTAGTTTGAACAGTTATGCTTATATAGAATAAATATGTGTACATACTGTTCCCTGCACACATTGAAGCTTGGTTCGCACCGCTGCTTGCAATAATATAAACGGGTCTCAAGTCTTAAAAAAGACTACTTCATATATAAACATGTGTGAAATAAACATCGATATTCGTTATTACAATAATAATATTTTTTTGCAGGTTTTTAAGTGTAAGACAGCCTGATTTATTACTCATTTTCATAGACATGCTGGCATGCAGGTGTAAGCATGTGATGCTTTCTAAAAATTATTCTATTCTAAAGGTCAGGGACCTTGTGACTTCATCCAATCGCAGCACCTGCCGAACGGGGCAGTGAACCTACTGTCTCCGCGTCGATCCCGCGCAGTTCCTAGATGGATAATTGTTCAACAAAAGCGCTGATACCAACAAGTCCTCTTGTTCCGGGGTTATTTCTTGGAGTTCCGTCGTCCTCTCGTTCGCTCTCTTCCTTCCTTGCCCCTTCTCGGGCTATTCACTTCCAGTGACAGCCGCTGGTACCAGCAGCCCGACATATTCGACGCACTAGCAGCCCGCTTTCCTCTCTGCCCGCTCCGTCGTCTCTTCGCCTACAGATGGGGCAAAAAATGGAACGGCCAGATCGGCAAGCTGGCGGAAGTGGAACGATGCAAAGGGAATAGCGATCGAAGTACCATAGAATCATTTCTGGGATGAGTTGGAAGACGACAGTTGGACGAACAGAAACTCGTTCGTTCGTTTCATCTGTCTACTGATGGCGCCGCCACTGTTTTCGTTGGGCACGCACTGCTGACTTCGCTGTCCCAACGCTCCAACATGGATCTTTCTTCTCGTCTGGGCGAGTTATCGTCCGAAGAAGCCTATCAGGATAGAACGAGGTCGAAACAGCAAACGAAAGCTCCTGCCGGTCACTGGTGACACACGTTCAACCTTTGGGACTAATACGTGTCAACCCTTGAGATATTCGGATATCCGTTGCTCTCACAATCACGCGACACTGTTGTTCTCTCGCGCTTTCTCTCTTACCGGATACATGCCGGGGCCGGAAAACAGCGGTAATAGTTTAACGATGCCACTCGAACGTTCACGATATTTGGCCAAGAACAAACGAGTAAAGACGATGTTGAATAAAAGGCAAAGTATATATGATATACATAAACCTAAGAGATGGTGTGAAGCATGCAAGACGAGGAAAAAACTAATAATAACAAATGGATCTTTTTGCTTTACAAATATTAACCGAATGCTGCTTGGCTGAAGTAACAAATGTTGTTTACTACACATATACGAAGAATTGAATTGACTCACAGTTTAACTTAGTGCCAGAGCGGAGGGAAAAACGTGTCTAAATGGACCGAACCTTACAGATATACGTCAATGTATACCTTCGGCAATCTAATTAGCAATAACACGGTATAAGCTGATTGTACTTTTATGTTACACTCTACTATTATTATGATTTTATGATCCTTTGTAAAGAAAACCATTTTGATCAATCACTGTGCCTTCATTATGTAGATTTCTAGGTTCACTGGAACCATATATCAAAAATGCAACGACATTCCCATTACGTGATCGTAAGTCATGCTCCCCAATTGACTATGCGTCATTATCTATAGGTAAAGGTCAGTTGCAAAAAAATGCAACCTGTATCCTAAGGCCAAAGTACTATCAAATATTCGTATGAAAGCTGATGGAGTGCCGACTCATAAATATAATGGAGACATATATATAATCGAATATAAGGCTAGGAACGTATGTCGTGTTAGGTACAGAAATTGATTCCTCACTCACTTCATTCGTTTTGATACGGTAAAGTGGCTGTGATGAATGTTCCGCGTCCCGTTATGTTATGCCTTTCATATCTGTCAGCTGAACTTGCCGACCAAACGCATTACGTTAGATATTTGAGGATAGCCTACGGCAGGCACAACCACCACTATAAGGAATATGCGAATTTTCTGAATCCATGCGACAGGGCTAAATCAGCCGGCATTGTCTGGCACAACGCTGATGAAGTCAAGGAAGTCATCGTCGCCGTATGTAGGTCGATCCGATGTAACACAAAAAGACCACACGCCCTCCAACAGCATCAGAAGCAGGACAACCGGCGGCAACTTCAACAGCAACATCATAAAAGATCGTTATTGTTTTCAAAAATACGCTTTGTAACCATGCAAAGGCTATAGCAGCAACAACCACGGCCGTGTACGTAGACGGGGAAGTAAGAGTATGATGCCAAACATATTATGCAGGCCGAAGGTCTGGCTCATAGGACACGGCAGTGTTCAGAGGACATCAACCACTCCCACCACGGACGCAGGAGACGCAAGCGGGAACCGAAGGGAAAGAGGAGGAGAAGATCTGCTCGTTTCTACAGCAAATTTATCACACTGCGGGATGGCCAAGGCGTAAAGTCTGAAAATGACTTGCGAATGACATTGAACAGCAGAAAAAACGCCTCGCTCGATGTGGCTTCGGTGCTCCGGGGAACGAATTGTTGTCGGGGAGTATGGGAGTGAGAAAACCAGTGGAAAGAGAGGAAAAGTTTAGCTGGTGAAATATGCTCGAAAGTGATCTTTACTACACTCAATCTGCTCGCGGTTCTCACGCAAGGCATCTTACGTGCTATAGACGGCGATAAGGTAGCGTCAGACTTGCTGCTTGGAGGCTGCACTCGGTAGTAAGCCGATACGAGGTAGGAAAAGCTAGAAAAGGATCATATTCTGTTGAAGCATTCGTAGAAACGTCTATTATTGTTATTGTTGGTGTGTTATCACGCGGAATGACATTGGATGCCATTGGCATTTTGGCTCTACGATAGACATATTCATCACTGTTTGAGTGTTTTACAAAATACATTTACTATTGTGCTGATGATATTAAACCGTGTCACTGCGCCCACACTCCGCTCATTTTATAAATAATTTCACTGTGGCCTTTCAAGCTTGAATGGACCGTCTGATCCAAGAGTCATTCTGTTTATCAAATAACAGACAAAGGCGAATGATATATTAAGATATTTCGGTGCGTGATATGGGCGCTATCGGGCAGCGATCTTTAGAAATTTAACTGTTATATCTTCGCGCTTTCAATCCAGTCTTTATTTATTTGGAACGTTCGTGTTGTGTTGATTTTGATTACGAGCGGGACGATGCTCCATTGTAGTGAAGTGCAAGGCCCTGGGCTGCTACTCGACTTACTCTATTTACTTGACCGTTATAGTAGCGCGGGCAGTAGTAAAAACAATCAAGATCATGATACATATGATAAACTTTACCAAAATAAGCGATGTCCACTCGAAACCCCAACGGTGTATGTCCGAACAGCAGTGTTAGAATCTGCTCGCACGGACTCATACATATTTGATAAGGGGCAAATCATTATGCTTCACTGGACATTCATTTTCTACACCAATGGCTTTCGATAGAGCTGTTTTGTCTATGTCAGTTTTCCGCTAGTGGGCGAGATACTCTCCGTACTAACGAACAGATGAAACCTTGAAGTATTTTGTCTACTGCAATGGCATCGACTTTAACTTCATCGATGTCGAATCACGCGCCATCACTCAGCTGAGTACCAGTGTGTTTACTGGTAGCTACAACAAGAGAGCAGAAAGCCCACTAGATGGAAACTAGGCAGACGCTATGGCCAGTAGCACGTCGAAATCCCCTGAGGCACGTTAGTGGACTCGTGCGGCCAGGGAGGGCGAGTTTAGAGATCATGACACGAAACTCTTCGAAATCAACGAGACTTCTCCCCGGTGTATGAGGGGCAACATCGCTTTTACGGTACCAACCATGCGCTCAAAAAATCCATCATGCCAGCTCGCTTTCGGACAATTGAATGACCATGTTACCCTATGCTGCGAGAAGTCGGAGCGCGATCGAAAACGGACCTTTGATATCTGCGACAGCTTTGCGAGCTGACGTGTTATGAAATGGGTCCGACCCGAGTGCAATGGTAGAAACTCACTTAACGTGAGATAAGTGTCCGGAATCATCATGCCAAGTACAAGTTCGACATGCATAGCACGCCCACTAGTCAATGGGAACAGGCTAACCTAATTCTTTGCCGTATCTTTCACAGCACGCATATGGAATAATCTACAGAAACACACACTGGGATGTCACAATAGAGTTATTGCCTTCGGCAATAACAAGGCTTATGCTTGATTAGTTACCGCGTCATGGGAAATGCAAAAGGTTACATAGCGGTGTACCATCGATTTCATTATCTGCTGGTTCGAGTGATCCAAACTACTAAGGGGAGTCCGAGCGCCACCAAAATCACATTTAATGCACTCCAGTACGCATTGATGCGATGCTATAAGAAGCTCAATTAGAAACGAGTCACACGCTAAAATGACTGGTCACCATGTCCGGCAAGCTGACTTCGTCGCGAAGTGTCTTGCTTGAGTCCACTTGGATAAATACGGTCTCCGACGACGCCAGCGGCAAACGGAAGCCAGTATCTTACTGTTTACAGGTGAGACGTTTCATGGCTACCGAAGAGGTCAAATTCGACGGGACAGATCTCACGCGATGATCCGTTACAATTGTAACGTTTCTCTATAAATATACGTTGCCTTTTATAATTAGTTATTTTGGACCAGAAGGCCATTGTTTGTTTATTTTGATATTCAACGCCGATACTGCTGGGCGCCGAGATGGGAACTTTGGAACGTTATACTATTAATCAGATGAGAAGTGTTTGTCAGTCTCTACGACCTGATCATATACGGAAGTGCTTCGGCATATGGACTGTTCGGCAATTCACCGATAAAAAAACGTCACTGTGCAATCGATATTGCGGTGGAAGCGATTAACTTTTATCGTTTGCCTTTCTATGATAAATGTTTTTAACCGCATGCCAGTTTAGACTGCCGTAAGCTGGTGTTCAGATGGGATAAGTGTCTCCAAAGGCTATAACTGGCCCATTGACAGCCGAGCTATACTGGCGGGTACACGCAGATCGATTGATTTATGGAGCTGAATTGTCCATGTATTGAACGTATCTCGCAGTTGTTCGTTAATGAATTTATTTCGTCCCAAAAAAACGACTCAGCGAGTTATAGATCAAGTGCCTATTATGAATGGCGTATACTGCGAGCCACCCTATTGGAAGGAATCTGGAGACCACTTATTGTGGGGCAATGAAAGATTGGTGAGTCAGCGATAAGTTCATCATCTGATTCTTGTCAGGGAAATAATCTGAAGTAATGGTTATAGAAAATAGCGAGTCGCTCTGATACTGATGGCAATATTCAACGTCAAAGTTCGGCAGCGTGAAAGGTGATTTCCGCTTTGGTTTCCGTTCAAATTAAGATATCGATTTATCGAATAGCAGTAACAGTTAACAGACGCAGAAGGAGAAACATACTTCCTCAGTTATGATAGACACTATATTAACGTTTAGTGATTTCTGAGCTTGTAGCGTTTCTCTCCTGTGAGTGGTAAGTAAGTTACCATGCCCCTCCGGGCGAGCTGCCTTGATTAGGCTTTTGAGGGTGATTCTCAGTAACCGTAAAAACTTCTCCTCATAATTTTTTTGCGTTTTTCCTCTATTCGGCTCCTTTTTATGTTGCTTCGTTCTGTATTGCAAGCTCGAAGGTTGATGCTCCTGCTGCCAAAGATTCCACATCCACAAAGGCGGTTATACGGGAAATTGTGACAATATTTCTTAAGGTCTCATCTTGGTGGCGGTCTTCCCCGTTTCTCTTTACCACTATGCTTCCGCTTGGTTAGGTCGCGGATGAAAGGCACGGAACTTGCAATCTCAAAAGGCTAAGGCTCGACGAGCGATACTTTTCGAGCAGGCCGCTACTGAGTCCTATTTCATAGGGTAAGAGGAGTGGCTCCTATTCACTAATACACTGTAAATACACACTATATTAATCACTCCGGCATTCCAATCTCAACAATAAACGAATAGTGCTTTGTTGGCGTCTTTACACTCCGTCGCAATTAGGCTGCTCTGGCGACAGATACTGAGCAGTCTTTTCTTTCCAGTGCCAGATACATTCACAATACTTGATACGGACTGCACCCTATAAAACTTATCACAACCCGCGTGGAAAGCATTATGGATTGGCTGTAAGTGTTAAGCGAAAAACTTCTCAACCTTCCGGAGCACTTGCTCTGGCTATAACTTTGGGAACGACATTGAGCTCCTTTTCGACAAGTAAACAAGCATTCGCTTTTTTAGCTGTCGGCCTGTGTCATATTCAGTAATTAGCATTGCTCTTCTTGGGATATTTCGCTGTGTACCTTCTGTAGCCTGTTCCGCCACTTGCTTTGTTACGTCGGGACGTGCCGGCCTTGCAGACCTGTTGTTTTTGAATTAGCGGCGCCTTCTCCTTCCAATCACTTCATACAGTTGACCAGTGCTGCCATTTAGAGCGGGCACAGGATGCAAGCAACGATATAGTATCACGGCCGGCATGATGGATAGTTACTTGTCATGATCTTAAAGGCACTATGTGAACTACCTAGATTGAACAGTCTCCAGACATTTTGTGTTGACTGCGTTCGGCTCTTCACCAACACCAGTGGATAATCGGAACATCACTTCAACGGCATGGCGTTTCCGTCGACCTGAGTTAAAAAAGCACCGAATATTCTTAGGTGGCTGCAAAAAACTGCTTTGGTGAGCGATAAGCACCCGTAGACCAGTTGCCAAGCCCAATCTAAAGATCGGAAGAATGTACGACCATATTGTACATGCGCATAGATTCACTAGAACGCAAAGAACAGTACAATTAACCGTTGCTACTCCGTGGTGATGATTTTTCACAGAACGCACGGTTTCGTATCCCACTAGCTACCTAGGTACAATATCACGAGATAGCTAAGCTTCAGTGTGCTAGAGACAAAAACCACGGATAAATGCCTCCTACATTGCAGTGATGGTCTCAACATCGCCCTGCTGCGTGACACCTGCTAAGTGAGTTCCGGTCTATGGTTGAACAAAGCGTTGATCGTAAATGTATAATAATTAAGTACTAGTATAATTAATAAAATTTTAAATAATTTATTTTGATTGACTTTAATTGAGCCAAGTACGCTTAATTGCATAGGCTCATACCTAACAGGCTTGACTCTAATATCGATAGTTAGTCTACGTATAATTAAGACTTGTAGAACTTCTACTTTCCTCTTTTTTTTTCATTTTTTTTTTTTTTTTTTTTTTGTATATTAAGGCAGACGTAATAGTCCACTGTAGGCATTAACAGCCGGTGTTAACTTATGATCCTGTATATCGATCGCGCCTTTTTGACAACCATGCTTTATACATTTCAATTACTCATTGAAACTTTCTGTACCATTTAGTTTATGGCTCGACGATTATCGTTTCAGTTAGCGGAATCATTATCATCATCGCCGCCTTCATCAAACATCCACTTATTTTTGCTATTTCCATGTTTGATGATCAGTAGTGGCAATTAATTTTTTTCTTTGGCCATCTTGGATATATGGGATCTCATTTTTTCCCGATGCCGTAGACCCTGTGTGTTTCTCGAGCTGCCAACTCGTTACTTACAGATTCTTGTCTTAGTCTACGAGGAGAGGTCAAACATCTATTACCGAATTTTTCGTTTGTTAGCGCTGAATCGATAGATTCACTTTTTATGTCCTGAGTTTTTTTTACCATTGAGACGTCTGATACGGCACTAAGCAAGATTATTAAGCGCATCAATTGCAAGCCCGTCAAAGATACTATCCATATGTTATCAAGACACTGTACCATTATTTGATTAAATGGCTTCCTAGGGTACCTTCGTAGGTCGCATCTGTCACCAGTATATCCGCGACAGTTCTCAATGAAGTTCGCAGAACCTGATGCTGCGCAAATCGTCCTTTCATACTAATAATGTTCGTGAATAAACCTTTTAGATTGGCCTAAAACGATGAAAATACGTATCTGGTCATTTTACATTAGCTTCATGTAGCTTAATGCCTGAACTACTCACTTAGAAAGAAAAAACAGCTAGACATTCTAAAATATTGCCCTCTTGAGCATTAACAATATTCTGCAGGGCCTGACCTAAGAGACAGGCATGCGACTGCTGAAGTTCTTCCAGCAGCAACATAGGCAAGCCCCTGCGAGTCTCCACGTCCTCGTTTTTGGAGGTATGGAGCTTGAATTTGATTTAATTGAACCCAAGGGAGATATAAACTATCTGAAAAATTTTCTGATTTTGTTGTACCTTCAGTTGCCATAATAAGTATCGTCCTGCTGCTTTCTAAAAGTTTTATAACTTTTTAAATGCGTATTTGGGCTGGATCAACGCCACAGCTCCTTCATGATACTGCGCTAATCATGGCGCCGGTATGAGTAAGAAATCAATTTACTATGCTACACATTGCGACTCTCGCGTTCTTGCAACGGTCTGCAACTTCAAAAGATGAAATAAAATATTCTATCTAAAGGAGGTATTATTTCAGAACTCACGACAAATTCACAAAGGAAAACGCAAAGGACAAAAACCGAAGGCGGACAGAAAATTGCCTTAAATATTTATTCAAATAAAAAAAAATAGCTAACAACCCGGATTCAGATATTCTGCCTCACCGGCTGTAACCGAACTAGCTTCTACACAGATTTACGAATTTTCCCTCTGACCAGGATGAAACATAACAGAATGTGAACTTGAGTTCGCGCGTACATCGAAGTATATAAACGTGATGATTGGTAGTATATTTGTTAACTACTTTTTCTCATTAGATTATCCCATAAAAAAAAAAAAACTTTGTTTTTAAAAGAGTGAAGATTCTAGTCCGTTCTCCTAAGCTGCGAACGAATTGGCAACGACTAAAAAGAGTACGTATTGTTATTACAGAGGCTAGACATAGGGCTCAAAAACAGTCTGCTCTCAATTTAACTGGAAAATACGATAATAGTCCTAATCGAACCTAAAAACGTTTGTAAAAAACACATGTTCGTAATAATCATAAATAACAGAAGGCATAATTGAATTTAGTCTCATTCAACGCTATAGCTGTCTCTCGTAAAGCGCGCTTTCTACTTTGCTTCTTGTTTTAATTTATTATTACTACGTTTTTTAAAGGAAATGTCCTCTTTGCCATAATACACGCATGGTAGGACGCCTTCACACAGGTGGTATTTTTCGATTGTTTCAGAATGCTGTTGCCTATCTTGGCTAATGGCATTATTTTATGCAATGTCATCCTCTTAAATTAAAATATACAGGTTTGAATTTTCGCTAATGTGATTAACGCTAATAGAATTTGCAAACGTTGATTTGAAAAAAATCTCATCAAAACTCAACTTTTTTGTGTAATCCATCCTGATGGTTTAATCCAACACGTCGTTTTCCTTGTCGCAGCTCCGGCGGGCAAAACTTGTCCTTTCACATTGGCTTCGGCTAAGTGCTACACACACCCTCGCCGTCACCACTAGTAGAAGTACTATGAGTACTACTACTATGCGAGGCCGGCGCCATTTTCAAACTGTCGCAGCTCGGAAAGAGTGTCTATTTTTTGGGAGCTGCGAGGGTCCGCAGCCGCCCCGAGACAGATGACATGGAGTTCGCCTACGTTCACAAGCAGGGCGTTTCTACATGTGACAATGGAAATGCCATTACAGCGAATATTACTGGCGGGGCAAGAAGAAAAGGTCTGAGATATGAAAGAACCTCGGGGAGAAAAGCTGCGTGTCTTCATTGAAGCATTTGGCTGGATATAGTCACGCTCGCTTGTACACCCGTGTTCCTGGCGCCCTTTTGAGGGCTAAGCTTGTAGCAGGAGCAGTTCTTAGCAGTAGAAGTAGCAGTCTTAAGTGCATCATCGTGAGAGCGAGCGAACGAGCTAGCGAGGTGGGGTGGTCGTCGTAATCCATTTCAAAAGATTGGAAGGGAACCAAGCGAAACAGCGAGTTCGGGTCCAGCAAGCTGGATTTTTAGACTGGGCGCTGGCTCCCGATCTTGATATGTTGTGTACAGCGTAGGATTCCTTTAAGAGTTTCAATAGCGTCAGGCGCCGTCGGCTCGAGCATGTAACGTGGACGACAGAGACATTATGCTCCCTACCTTGCTAACTTCAACTCATAGAACCGGATCACCTCAACCTTAACGACGAAAATATTCGTGGCAAAACTTCGCCCGCTGAGTCAAGATCAGTCGATATATTGCAAACGATATACTCTAAGGGTATACACGTTCTATTTTCTATAAACGTTAATGAAATGGGTCATACTTCTATTTCCCAGAACAGCTGTCGAACAGTACTGTCTGACTCACTAGTCACTTGATTTATAGTTGCGACGTTAGTACTACCTTTGAGTTAAAAGTGATCCTTCTGTACTTGATTGTGATACTGCTACAAACATATTTTATGTGGCTTCCCTTTTAGGACCGCTATAGTCCCAGTTGACTAAACCCATATTTAATAAATTAAACCCAATTTTTTAATAAACTAAAGAAAAATGCTATATTCTAATATTGTTATCATAGCTTTCCGCGAACTTCGAAAGTGGGCGTCATTTGCCACTTTTGGTTACGAAATTAAGGAGCATGACGTTACCCGTCACCAGGTATAGTTAAAAACTATAATTAGGTAGTGCAATTGAACTTTGCTCAATTATTAAACAGATGTGCTATATAATACAAACTATACCGAGGTGTAGGGGATTAAACCAACAGATTCTAAAAATAAATAACAGCTAATATTTTGGTTCGTACACGGTTGGCGGAAACGTCCATGGTTTTCTGAGACGCATTGCAAGCACCAGCTTTCTATGACTATCAAAATTGAAAGCCTTTCCTTATCCTTAGCTCGGTCATAAACAATGAACAATATCTGTCTTTATTTATGGTAGTTTCCAGCGTGACTCCCTGCAAATACTCATGCAGGTTGCTCGTAGTCCCCTTTTCCTTCGGTTTTTATTATTATATATTAATATCACATCATGAATATAGTAAATCTGCTGCCTAGGTCATATTCTACTACTGCTTATATGTACGTATGTATATGTATATACAATGGTATAGAATGTATGTGTCAACGAAAGTATATTGGCAACGGTACCGTTTACGAGACAAGTTGAACAATACGGCGCGATGGTCCTGTAGCAAAGCTTCCTAATGTAATAATACATTTGAGTTTGCCGGGGGGCAAAGACACGCAATTTACATCGTTTGCAAAGGAAGCCGGATGGGTGCGCACAGAGTGTCGCAGTGAAGACGAGGCACAAAGGAACATCACAGAACGCTTGGCCGGACAAAATGCCGACGAAGAGAGTGCACTGAGTCAGCCACTAACGGCAGAATGTGAAAGGTTGAACGTTTCGTTCATGCACAGAAAACGGGACGAAAAGGTGGAGCGAACGGACTTGCTCCGAATGAAACAACGAAGTGATGATCACAAAGGCTGCACACAGCAAAACGGCAGGCGTCCAGATGAAGTCGAAGCCGCCATGGGGTATGGGGCCAGCGCTCGCTACAATTGCAAGTTCAACCGTTCTTCGAAGTCCTGCGAAAGTCTTCTCCTACCAAAAGTCTTTTCAGGTTCATTAAGATGCGCTCCATTTGGTTATAACATTGCTGCACTGTGGAGAAAACATAACAGAAACCGATTTCAATACGTTGATATATGCTGGCTGGCAATGTGTTTACACATACTACGTAAGGAACATGTTTCATTTTTTTTTTCATTTGAAAGCAAATAGTATGCATTTCAGCTATGAAAGAAACGGGTATCGCTCGAACGGCATACTCAGTCACTTCGAAGCTAAAGCCATAGGTCCCCTGGTTAAAATCTCTCAGGACACATAAGAATGGATTCTGTCATGTACTTGCTTTTTGCTAATTAATAATGCTGTTTAATTACTTACCACAACTAATTAAATCAGCCTGTTAGTTTAGTATATTGCTACGCCATTCGTACTCTTGCAATGCTCGGCGGCGTGTTACGACAGCGGCTTATTATACGATGGCATAGAACAAGAGAAGAACACTATTATATGCCACGCCATGATAGGTTATTCTTGTTCTTAAATGACGAAAAGGCAAAACACGATCTCTCGATTTGATCTTCCTGTAAAAGTAACTCGCCTTCCAAAAAGGGGAACTTTTTAACGTCGACGTTTACACGCGAATAGGTGAAATATTTCTGCTAAGAGTAATCTAACTTATCTGACATAGAGGTGCATGAAAAACTGAAAGTGTCCTACTTCATGGAACAGTATTTCTATATATCGACCGAGAAAGATATTTGATTTTGTTCAGCGTTCAATTTCTGAAGTCTATCACAAAGAATAAATCAATACAGTGACTGCGTTAAGTTAGTATTAAACAAGGAATTTGTGTTTCCCAATACACCAAAACGGAAATTCTTGCTCACCGAAGAAATACGTACGGAACAGGCGACGTCTTTCTATATTGATACAAATTTTTAATTATAGATCATATAACTAGAAATATGTATTATACAAAATTACCTTATGCTAGAGTATATAGGCTAAGTATTAATTTCTCAATGCTCAGTATAGGGCTAATCGCTAAAGGGCAAAATACGGGCGTCATCATTGTATATCTATACCCTGAAATATATTGCAACGTATGTACTATCTGTTGATCTGCCTTCGAGAGCAGTAATACTGGCAAACACTGACGCATTACTAAAATTAAACTTACGGGCAAGCTAGGGCTTTAAGCTTGCATCGTTAATGCATTTATTGCAGCCTGACGAGACTGACGGCGAGGATCCTCAAGGATGCCTATCTCCACTCAACTTCCTTTTATTGTGCCTTCACCTTATGCAGCCTCCTGATCAGAGTCTTCGTCGGCTCTCAGCTTTTCTTTTCTGTGAATGGACGCGTTCCTTCGATGCATTATAGTGCAAATCAGCAAAGGCTGAGAAAGACACTCACTCAGATTACGACAGCTGGTTCGAAGGATTTACATACATTTATATATATAAGTATTTATTCGTTACGAGGTAAATTTCACAGAATGATCATTCCCTGCGAATTATCATTCCATAGCTATAATTTGCAGGACTAAACGCAACTACCAACGATTACACAAGATTACATACAAATAAAGTACGTACGTACGTACGTGCGGTAGATTTTCCTTACACAGCAAACGTGTTGAAGCATCAAAGTAAAAGTAAAGGGTCTTTTATGAGCGTCTGTATGCGTCCACTTATGTGAGCTATGAAATCGCCATTGCGGAAGATGCCAACAACTGATCTTGACTCACAATTGAATTATGTTGTTTTTTTTCTGATGTTTGTTAGACCTGAATATCTAGTCGAACCGCTACGGAACATAAACTAGACTGATTATATTTGCCATATAATCCGCAGTGAAATAGAAATCAATCAATCAATCTGCAATTCGTTTGGGTTAGTGGCGGAAAACTGAAACGAAGTGGAAAAGGAAGTCCCAGCTAGCTCAGTCGTACATGTTGTGAGTACGTGTACATGCAGAAACACTTATGTGTGCCCTGCTCTGCATCACCAGTGTAACTAATCGAGAGAACGGCCACAAAGTGCGCTTCATCGCACCATGGTATGCTGGCCAAGGTCAACCGAACTCGCAAAAATAACGACGTCACTAATGCTAGGACGAAAAAGCCTGTAACGGTGTGGGGAGTATGACTGCTAGAAGGAAAAGCGCATGGAGGCTGCGCACAATTCCACATAGGGAGCGGATCCGGAACAAACGCCCGTCCTTTGAGCAACGATTCCCGGCAAAGACTGCAGCAGCCGGTCCCGGAATCCCTGGGGCAGTATTCAATGCACCGTGTAATTCTACGCGTACATCAGCAAGCTTTGTACTATTAGTGACTAAGAAAGGAGCGTTGGTAAAGAAAAATTGAGTCGGGGAGAGACGGCGAAGGAGAAAAGACGACGAAGAATTTTTAGCTCCATTTAAATAATGTTCTTTTTAAGTTTACGCTCCTTCCAGTCGCAATTAATACAATACTTTGTCAATTTATACCCTATTCCACTTGTCAAATTGTGGCTTGCTCCAATTCTAATGATTCATCGTTTCGTTATATTTTTAAAATGCTTGCAGTGAAAGCTAAATAGGTATCAAGGATAAGTCGCACTTTCATAGATACACAGATATAGCCGCTACCTTCGCTCGGACTCCTGTATGTTTTTGTCGTAATTCGAATAATGTTAATATTGCAATATAATCAGCGATTTTAGCTCAATTACAACCGTTTATTTGAACCTTATCTTAGTTACTCGTTGTCCAGAAGAATCATCATCATCGGTTTTTCATCCGGAACGGCAGGTGGCAATATGTACACCACTTAATATACACACACGCAAGTGTAGGCTTATTCCTGTATGGGGTGAGCTGGAAGCTCTGCCTTAGCATGCATAACATACAAACATAGACGCACGTTACTACGTGTTGATACGCATCTACCTATACTACTGGCGTACGAGCCGATAAGCTACTCGGGAAGAACTAAACAGCGTTGAGTTTTCAACGCTATTTAGATAAACATAACTTTGGAATTGCGATTCTGATGTTTCATTTCCCGCCTATTCCAGAACTATTCTCTTGTTATATTTATATCTTACACTGTCCTCGTCTCTCATTACATTGCCATACGTGTGTTCAGGGACCTATTAACTTTATAGAAGGAAGAGCGAAACATAAAAGCGAAGGTCTCAGATAGAATCTACAGCGCACGACTGTGATATCGTCAGCCTGTGATGTTACAAGGCCTAGCGATGGTGGCGGCGTCAACGCAGCGGGTTTATGGCTATCGGAAGGGGATAAGCTGCAGCAGCGCCAGCAGCGGCTACAGATAAAAGCGTGGGATGAGGCTTCACATCTTAGGGTGGTTGGGCCAACGCAATGCCTCCTATATGGCTGAGCGTCTTCACCGCCGAAACTGGGCCCTCGGGAGACACTACTGGCGAACCCGGCATTGTTGGCTGTCAACTGAGACGGGTGATATGTCTAGTATGGGAACAAGCAGATTCTTTCTTTGACAGAGGCGACAAACCTTTGGCTGAACCACCTAGCAGCTCTACACTGACTGTTTCTCACTCCTAATTCATGTTTTACCGCTGCTGCTGCTGCTGCAGGACGGCCGCAATGTATTGCGACATTGCAATGCGATGGCGGCTCTGCTGGTGATGATGGCAAAAGGAGAGGGAGTACGACTGCTGATAGGAGAGCATAGGATAGGATACGAGATTGACAAATCGATGGGATAGCACTAAGCGGCCGACGAGCACTTTATACAAAATGTATAGAGTGCGGGAGCGGCCGTCAATGTGAAAGGGCGCATATTAAATACAAACCTCTCGGCTGACACATGTCACTATATCTGACCGCTTCTACCGCAACTTACTTCCCAACCTCGAACATTTCAGTGTTGAAAAGGTATTAATAAGAATATAAGGGTATGGAAATGCCCAAAAATACTTGAATATAGATTCAAATTCATGCATATGTGCTTCTCTAAATCAGTCTTACAGCAGTACAGAGAACTCCAAAGTGGTGAAACTACCCTCCTGTGCTTTTTCTTTTATATTATCTGGGAATGCAATTATTACTCTTCAAGTACGGCCCTGTTCCAAACGGCCGTCTTTACCGATAACTTAAGGGTTTTCTTAGTAGGTATATATGCGTATTGATCAATGCACAAATAACCGAAGCGACACATCTGTAAAATTTTCTAGGCATAAAGTCGGGGACATATGCACGATTATGCATTTGCAGCTTTTACAAGATGAAACCTTGCACAAAGCTTGGTGCGTTCAAAGAATAACATAATTCGGTAAAAAAAAAACGGTTCAACTATACCAGTTATCACATAGGTAATCAAATAACCATCAACTGTGGAGCGCTGGCTTAGTCAGCCCAGAAACAGAATCTGAATGCCAACCCAGAAAGTCGTTGTTCTTAGCCCACAATCTACATATACAAACAGCTTTTGTGAAAAAAAAAAAAGGTCTTCTTAGTTACTACACATATAGCCGTTTAATTGGTGCTACGAAACTAGCTCACCCGTTACGGAAGATAATACCCACATGCGCGCACAATGCATTTCATTATTATAGAACCCGTCTTAGCTTTCGTGTACGGCACATATATTAAGCCGTTTTATGTGGACGAAAGTTACTGTAGTTGGGAGTAGTTCACTCGGAAGGACTGCCAAGCCTTATCATGAACAGACGTCCTCCAAATAAAAGAACTAACCTTTTTCCTCGATGCAGCCAGGAAATGACTGCGGAACCTTACGCACCCAGATCCTGAAATCTAAGGCGCAGAGTTGACTCCGTAAGAAGAGCGTGAGTTCGACTTAGCCGGCGGTTACGTTGAGCGACGTGATGGGACTAAATGTAATGGACGTGCACTCACGCGCAAAGAAATAGCGAACCGCTATTCGTAAAGGCGACGCACGCTCGTTCATCGACTGTGCGAAGCGGTATATGTATTTTTTTCTCGAGTATGACTTAAGCTGTACCTATACGTACATGTCAGAGACGAATACGCATAGCTTCTCTGCCTCCTCTGAACTATTCAGTTTTCGCTTGTAGACATTTCAGATCGGTGCCATCGAATGAGTACGCAACAGTAAAAAGTGTTACCTTAGCTAAATACTTTAAACTGAGACAAACCGGGTGCTCTAACCAAACTAAGTATACGAAGCCGAGGTTCCACATAGGCAAACAGTTACTCGTTTTTCAAAACCTTAAACTTGTTTCAAGACCTGAAAAGGTAAGTTACACAAGAGAAAATCAATTCAGTATTAATTTAGATTTATTTCTTGGGATGATCTACATAACACAATGATTAACCTTTTCAAGTTGCAATCAACTTGACAAAAAATTAATCGTTCACACCGAGGGGTTATTTCCTATGAATTCTCGTTCTAGGTTGAAACTGTTAGTATTCGAATATCTCTAATAGCAGCGGTATAAAATACATTTTACTATAGGTCTGAGGTGTTAGATAAGACCCATTTCAATGTTTAATCCAGTCTGCGCTTGATGGAAATCGCCAATTCGAACAAGGTCGAAATGTATCAAGAAAACAAAATGTCGTATATCATGAGAGATGCTTACAAAAGGGTCGATATAGACCTATAATTTGATTGTATTATTCGCATGCGGGTCGTAGGTAGTTCAATAAGTTAAAGAAGCGTATCAAATAAGTTGCATGGGAACTTCAAGTACGACTGTTTCGTCACATATGATTATTTTAAGGGCAAAAGGGCACTCATATATTTTGTTGGTTATGAGCTACTTGCAGCTGAGATAGAAATCACTAGTAAATTTAAATTAGACGCTACGCAATAGCATCGTTAACGAAGGCCAGAAGCGTAAATCACACTAACTTCTAGACACACATTGACTTCTCACAGACTGCTGAAAGGACTATCCAAAACCGGGTTTTTTTGATTCAAAAGCCACATTAGAAATTAATAAATTACGTACCGCCAAAATAGATCGAAATGCGACATGCTGTAAATAAGCAATATTATAATAGCAATATATTAGTACTTCCTAGGCCGACATATTTTCAGCTACTTTATTTTGATGCTTCTGCGTCCACTAGGTGCGCCTATGGGACCGCCCTATGACAAACGATACATGATAGCGTTGTCCTGATAATATCTGCATCATCTTAATAAAACTTTCGTGCCGTTTGATCCGAAGCATGGGTCAATACGGTCCAACCAAAGTAAACATAGGCGTTTGCGGCAAATTCAAAAGGGTATTAAAACCGGTTGCCTATTCCTGATCACTTTAATTTAATATAAATTCAGAAAAGGCCACAACTCGTATCGTCAATTGGACCAGTTTCATGATAAACAAGACCCATGTAATTTTTCAGCAGAAGAACGCACTTCCTATGCTTTCCAGGAAAAAAAACAAAACAAAAAAAAAGAGTTGCAAGCATTATATAGATATGAGTGCTTCGATGAAATCGTCCGCTTGATTTATGCTAAAATATTAAGTGGGGGCCGGGTACGTGTATATGAGTAAAGCCTCTTTTACAATTTCAGAGCTGAAAGATAATACTACGGCCGATATTAACATAAAGAAAACTTATCCGATGCCAGTTACCAAGGATCCTTCCTTGTAATAAATAAAAAAAATAACTTGTCGGTCTGCGTATTTGGACATATGCAAAAAATTTTGCTCGAAATTTCGGTGAAAACAAAAGAACCAAGGTTGTCGAAGAGTCCTCCTGAGCAATCTTTCGTCAGCTTTCTACGTCCAATAAAAAAATGTCAGATCTTAACAGTAGAAGCAATGTGGCTGGATAGCTTAAGCAATGCGTATGTTAATTGTCGTGCTATTTCATCTCAAAATTTCGTGTATGGCTGTAGAAGCATGTCTGTTGTGTTTTTACGCCCATCCAGTAAACTTAAACGTTAAGCTAGACCACCCGGCCTCGAGTATCTATAAGCCAGAGGTACACGTTTTAATTGTTCTCGACAACTATCTACTTGTGACTTATATCATCAAACCTATTCAGCACTGCCGCCGGAGTCGCGTTCTCCCTTCTTTGATGTCAATAGTTCATTCATTTTTCTTTAATAGGCATCACACAGTGAGCCATATCTCGTCTATGGCGTCGGTGTCCACGGCCAAACAGGTTTTTTGGTTGGAGTTCTCTGAATTGTCTTGAGAGTACACCACACGAGGAATAAATCTTCTTTATTTTCTGCATTTCCTTTACGATTTCATAACACGCGCTTCTTTTATATCGAGCCAACAGGAAGCATCTTGTGCAGGCTTTGCTTGACTCAAAATCTTCCATGGTCACAGGGTTTCGTTTTTCCATGCGAGGTCTGGGAATAGAATCACCTTCGCTGCAATCTTTACCCATTTTACGGTTAAAAGGATTACACCTGTAATAAATTGTTGTTGTTTCGTTAAGAACATCCTTATCCACTGATTTTCGACGATTTCAGCCAGCGCGAAGTAAAAAGCGAGACACCAAAACGGTGATTTTCGGTACTAAATAGTACTTTTGCCTTCAGACTGATTATTCTATAAAGCAACTAATTGCTAACTAAATTTCGTCTAGTACTAGTGAAAATATGAAAAGATTATTACCAGAAGTTATTCAACTTACTAAAGAACTTCAACGAGCTCGACAAGGACAACCAAGTTGTATATATATATATATATAAGAGGCGTGCCAACCCCACTTTCAAAAATAATGTCGATATTAAAGAGGAGCCTGCGAAACCCTTTTGAATCAGCCAAATTATTGTATGATTTTACCAGCTTTACAAAACATTTAATAACGTTTTCGTTGTAAGAACCTATTCGTTTCTAGACTAGCTAGTCTACAAATGTACCTAGCATACGGGTTGCACTGCAAGCTGATATTAAAGATATCGTCGTAATTAAAGAAAAATCTGGTCCAAACTATATAACTTTGCAGTGACATAGAGCCCGCTTGAAAAGAACGACTCCTTTAAAAAAGTCTTTCTTATTCAATAAACATCCTTCGAACTAGAGATATTTCATGACGTTACAAGACGTTAGCGAAGAGATGGTCCAGAGTGAAAGAAAAAGAAAAAAGAATATTGAATCAGCCATGATCGTCGACACCTCGACCCGCAGCTGGATAGGTTGTTGGCATCTCTACTGGCTGAACATCGGACACAAAATATGGACCGTTGAATGACCTATGATAGAATCGTCGATCTTTATTAGCATTTTCCATCTATTCCCTATGAATGTCAATAGCCGCTAGTGTGCATGCAATATATAAAAAATAAGCTAAATTAATATCAGTTTGTATAATACTGATAACTAATGCTGCGCGAGCAAAGGCTCCCGCGGCACGTAAGCGATCATCTTATCACGAAACGTACATGCGTGCACAAACAATTGCACGCTGCCACATCTGTCATTTGCAGCGCCTCTTCTACATCATCACCGTCAGGTTTTTACTCTCCTAATGAGGTGATTAAATTTTGAATATGCGATGCGGTATCCTTTTACGACCGTAATATCATCAGGCTAAGGAGGCTACTTTGAACCCCTCATGAGCTACGCTCATTTAGTAGCTCCGCACACCGGAAATGCTTCCTCGTAATTCCCCCACGCTCGAAAACAGCACTAACTACAACGAAATGTTTACTCCGGAAACGCTACAAATAGAGACCACATACAAAGCTTGCTCTCCTATCTGTTCTTTTCGCCGCATATCGTTCAAACCATTCTTATAACGTGGTAAAAGCTTGAAAAATTCGGATTGGTGTCACAGTTATTGGGTGCGCATAAGGAACGACTGCTCAACATAAAAAAAGATCCTGATTTAGATTAATGAAAACAAATGAAGAAGTAAAGTTTCATTTTTTTCCAGGAAATCCACGGAAAATATATTTTAAGTCCTTGTTTTTTTAGCGTACATAATACTTGTGATGATCGTGTAGTGAAGAAACGCGCAGCTCAAGTAAACATCCCAAAAGGAAGATGTGACGAGTTGCTTTTGTGAATTTTCTGTTTGCCTGATCTGAGCTCGATGGTACATTTATTTGATCGGATCCTAGAATATTGGACTTTTTTTAATTAACTAATATACCTTGGCCTGTAGATTCGTTTAGACTTTATAAATACCTAGAGTCAATTTCGTTCATTAATGATGGGCTCTGCTTAATTAAATGTTTTAAAACAAACTCCTTCAAGACGACTTAGACATAAGCGGACCGAAATTTATTAACGTCAGACTTATTGCTAACGTCATCACTGACTATTTACTTGGCACATTGACTAGGATACAGAAGATCGTAATCGTTTACCTAAATGAAAAAGATAAATAAATTGAAAAAAAAAAACACACACACACACACTTTATTTACATTGTACCATTCGCTAAACGGTGTTTTCCGCATAAAATTGAAGCGTCGAATTGTTGAAAATTGTGCCGTAGACTGAATAACAAAGATCCGAACGTCATTCAGAACACAATCACCAGAGCTCAGCTGAAGCGACGGAGAATTGATCCTTTAAACGGGTTTCAAAGAGAGAACATCGCCGTATCGTTAGTATATTTTCTGATGTAATAGTCGTCATTTTGGCTTCGTTAATTTCCCTTGGAGTTTTAACGAACGTTGCACAATAAGAGCAATACCGCGGACCCCTATCCGATTGATAATGCGTCAAGCATAAATTTATCCAAATTGTTCTACGGCTAGTTTACGTATTGATTAAGCAGCAATAAAAGGCCAAAACTGCCTCAAAAATCCGTCCGTGAGACGTTTTTAATTAGGGTTTGACCAAATCAGTAGTTGAAATAGTTTGAGTCCAAATCACTCAGCTTCATGTCTGTCTATGTACAAACTTATAGAGCCTCGTTAGGTAAACAGTATGTGGCTAAGTTATCAAAGTAATTTCTTAAATTGTCCTTGTCTTTTCAACTAGTTAATCATATATGAGGGCATATAGTCACTTCGATACATTTATTTAGGCTCCTTTAGGACGATGGCAGAGCTCTGCGACCACTTTCACGGATAGATCTCTCCGGAGACACACTCTCATTGGTCACTATTACAATCTGCCAAAACGCTAATTGGTCTGAGCCATTTGAGAGAGTTTCAACAGGGAAGATGAGCATCTTTTGCCGTAGAAAAACCAAAGGGGTAATCATAGTTATACTTGAGATTCTTGTTTTTCTTTTACGTTTTTTTGTATTCTTTATGTAATATGTGTATATTTATACCTGACTATTAATACTGAATCGGTACGGTTTCTGGTAGCTTGCATGTTAGAATAATGTTTGTCCAGAGCTTATTTAGAATTCTGAGGAAGGAGTACTTGGATGATGTGGTATCGAATGTATTAGCGTCTAAAACGCTTTTAAGGAAAAGCTTTACTTGAACAATTCATATATGATTTGTGTGAATGAGAATACCGATAAGTATTTCATGGCAGCATGTTGCAGACGGCTCAGCTGAAACTGGCACTTCAATAAAGAAAAGTATTTCTTTTTTATTTTCTTCTTGGGCTGTTCCCGTTAGGTCCGGCCGCCTCCGTCGATAGCCAACATCGTACATTAAGTGGTGCGTTTGGCACCCTCACGCGAGTCGTCGCCTATGGGATTGCCGTGTTCTGTGTTAGCTAGATGGCTTTAGCAGCCATAGGCGATGTACCTCCATGACAGAACGCAAACGCTTATGTCGAATCCGCTTGTTACAAACATTGCAGAGTCTATGGGGAAACAGGGCTTACATTTCGTAAAGATCGGGCCCAAGCAACAGAACCGAGGGGTAACGTAGATGCCATTACAACACTGGACGCCTTCCGGAACCGTTTCCGGTTGTGGAAATTTAGAAGAAAGCTGGCACATGCTTGAGCGGGAGATCAAATCGAACCTGTGTAAACAATCAGCTAATAAAACGACGGAAAATGAAGATAATTTAATGAAGATAACAGAATGCTCATGTTGAGTCTTTCTTATTTTTGGGTGAGATGAATCAGACTAAGTGGCTTGCAAGCTTCGTGGTGTTTTTTGCCCGCGAAGCTTGCGGGCGAAATTACAGAAAGGAAGCGGACAGGCCGACAGGTCCTTTTCTGCAAAATCAGTCGACAGACAAAGCGAGTGCCAAGCAGAAAAATACTGTTGCATCTGCGAGTCTATCCTGCCACCAGAACCAAACACCATTGTTCATGTTCAAAGCGTTGAAAGCCACACATAGCTTTCAAGTGTATTCTGGTTAAAATAATGGTTAATATGTTAGCGCTAGTAGTTTATGGGCTGATGACAGACTCTTGCCATAGAACGCTTCTACGCATGCGATTTGCTCGGCCACCGTGAACTGCTCGACTATGGGCACAAACCGGAGTATTTGATTGACATCAAAATGGCGACTTTTTACGCCCGCCATAAGAAAATGTTGTTTATAGAGCGTTCTGTATAGCGTAAAACGAGCAAAAACACACTTTTTTCACATATATTGTTATTTCTAATAGTTACTAGACACAAGCGTTGATTAGTTTACCTAATCTGATTTGTTCACTCATGCTAACAAAAATTGCGGGTCGAGCAAACATTAACGATTATGTCGTTGCAACGACAGTGCCCTACCCAATCCGCTACCTTCTGCAGCCGTTTCACCAATTTGTTTTAATATGTTCACCAGGAGGCTCAGATATAGAGTTTTCTCGCTAGTGATACGTTCACTTTTAATGCATTTCTACATCATGTTTACAGGGGTGGCTGAGTGACCCTAATTCTGAGATGTACATGAATAAAAATAGCCGTCCTGGCCTCTGAGGGACCGTATATGAATCGAGTCGCCCGTGGACCGATTACTAATAGACCTTACGGTCGGTAAACTCGCTAACGTAATGACTCTATCCCTCACGTACTGCCAAAATTCAAATGCTTTAAAAATATTTTTCGTCTCCTACAACAAATATCTATACACATTATATAAAAGGAGAACATTAACTCTGTTTGTAAGGCTTAGCGTTTTTTAGTTATACATATAAAACTAAATAAAGACATAATCGAAATTTCATGATATATTTTAATTTAGTTGTCATCAAGGGATGTCATCAAGGCCTAATGATTTTCTGTCATATGTGCCTTTAACAATAAATATTTTGATTATTTTTCGTTGTTTCGGCGTTCTGCTCTGCAAATGAAGCTCAACACCACATTAATCGCTTTAAGTTAAGTTAACTGACACTTATTAAAAATTAGCTTAAAAAACATTCGGGGGCAGGTCAAAATGCATTTTGATCTCATGGTTACATGGGTAAATGAACAGTTATAGTTTCGCAAGGAAAAAAAAACTATTTTATAAGTATCGGGATACTTATTATAGTTTTGTTTGACTTGTTAGGATCTCTAAATTGGCGGACAAAAAACCCATACATGGGACGACGCGTATCAACTCTTCACTGTCTGAAAGGATATGTTTCACTTGAACACTCGTTTATTTCGAATGCTCAAGAGCTTCCTTCTGGTGCCAAGAACAACACTTATTCTATATAATAGTTTATACATACATTTGATTACTAGAATAGGATGCTCAATGAAAAATCTCACAAGAGATATAGCCTATTTCAGTCCCCGTAGATGAGTCTAAGAGGTTCCCAAGGAACACTTAAAAAATAGACTGAAATCATTCATACTTCACCAGTTTAGAACTACCCCTATAGAAGTCATCGATCTATCGCTAAACTACGAAAGGAAATTTCGCGTCCATTTTGTAAATCTTACTCAGACAAGTTCTCAACCGTTATCGAGGATATTACAAAAACGACCAATTAACAAGATTTAGCATTAGTTTCTAGATGAAAAAACTCCCAGTAAAAAAAAGTATCCATTTCAATGAACACCTCCCAGGACGGATTTGTTCCGATCTAAGAAAACATGTAGTTGATTTAGCCACATAAACAAGCAAAACAAAAAGCAAGCGAATAGACATACGATATCAATAGTACACTAGATTCTAAACTTCAGCCGTTATCTATTAGATTTAATTAGAATACCACTAAGAACTACCTATGGATGTGTGAAGGTAACATTGAACGCATAGATACGTATGTCTATACCAGCTCGAGAACCATTCTAGATTATGCTTGCTTTCTTGGTCTGCGGGTTTAGCTGGACGAGAAACCACCATGATAACAATGTGATGTTTGAGGAAGGTTGGATTCGTGCTGAATGGTCAAACAAAAAACTTCCGCAAAGCCAATGATCGATAAGTTTATACGTGTCTCTACGAAACAAGTACAAAATTGCATCCATTCGAAGACCTTCTGGTTCAAATATAGATAGATAGATAGATAGATAGATAGATAGATAGATGAAGCGTTTCGATAAAGGTCATGCGTCACTCAACACTTGTTACTGTAGAACTCACTGTATGAGATAAGCGCATACGTCTACCGAACAGGCCAGATTTTCGGCCTGCTAAATTACTTTGTGTGTATAACGTTATTAAAAAAACAGTTGGATTAATCTCTACATGACAACGCCAACTCGCTCACCTGTTACGTGAGAAAGACTTTCACTCCCTAGAAACACTAGATTCAACTCCCGAATAAACACTTTAATGGGGGGTCAATTAAGGTTATACAGAATAAATACGGCACCTCCAAAAACTGGTACCTCAACAACAAACAAATCATAAAAATATTTGTTTCTTCCTTTTTTACAGTTTTCGAAACAAATCATCAGAAAGATGTGAACAGATTTTCGCTATCTAGCCGACGGCCTGTAGCCATTTTCCGTTGAATAGGAATCGTTATGTAGTACCACCGGTGCAGACATGGCTTGCATCCATCGCCAACTGAATCCCTATTTTTTTCGCGTCCATTAATGAGTTTAATCTGTAAATTTAAGTTTGTCTTGGACGCCCCATTTTTCGAATGTATTCTAAATAATAATCGTACAGAAACCAAGTGGAATCAAGTGGAATATTTTGGTATCATCCCCAGCGCCTTGTTCTATCAGTTTGGTTTAAGCGCCTTTCGGGAGGTTCTTAACATTGTTGTTAGTACGATTCTATATATTGGTCTGGCTATCAACCTTATGGCACTTCACGTGACTGTTTTACGTCCGATATTGCCATTAGCCGCTCCATCTGACGACTGGCCACCAGCACGAAACAAAGTGTGCCTACGTTCGGGTTCGAATCTATGCCAGAACGTACTTCTGAGATTAACTGGCAAATACGTTACCCGAACAATCACCGGAGCTTCACGTGACTCTAGGTACCTCAAACCTGCTCTCCGTTCGGCAGCATTTGGACACGTAGTCGCGTGAGCCCTCTAGGCCACTGTTTGATTCATGTTCGCTCCTGTTTTGTGAGACATTTGTGATTTAAGTCTAGCGTTATCCCTAGATATTTGCAAAGTTTCTCTTCGACTAGCGTCTTCCGTTAAACCTATAAGGCCTACTCAGACCCTCATCCTCATCTTCAGAAGGTTCCTATAGCACCTTCGGATAGCCTAAATGTCAAACGAAGTCTGTGCCTCCCTTGCGTTTAATGCTCAATAGGCCTTAGGTTTGCACACCAACCAGGGAGCCAAAGTCAGGTAGTCTGTGAACAATAATCTTGGTACCTTGAGCCTTTCTTTTTCAAAAAAAAATCCAGCACTGCGCGATGAATCCTTTCTATCATCTTATTCTAATGTACACACACTCTTGCCATGTCTATCCAGTGCGCGGAGATTGAGCTCATTAAGTAGCACCGTCTTACTACTTCGGTCGTATCAATTTTGTCAGGTCTGTACGGTGACGTACGAACAAACTCTTTTCCTTATATAATGATCCCTTATATGCAAGCTTCATACCACATCTGTCTAGTAGCTCTTAAAGCTTGCCCCTGTTAGCTCCGTCATATACTTTGGCAGCACCAAAAAAGGCACGCAAGAGTTCTTAGCCTTGGTGTCTAGCACTCCTATCATCGACGTCAATATAAAGATAATACTTCTCGCCTGCTTTCTATGAATTCATATTGGATTTCTATCAAGTTTTCCTGTTCCTCCGTGTAGATCGCGATAGTGCTACAGAGCAACTTCGCCATTAATCTATAGAAGATAGGGAATACAATGATGGACGAGTAGGATACGAGGATCTCATCGTGAACGAACTTGTCACTAGTATATTCCTTTCTTATCCTAGTTACGCGAAATTTCGCCCGTCCTGGCTAGTATAATTCATAGCTATTAGTAAATTTGCTATATATGTTTATTCCAGAGAGCCGAAATTTCCTACTGCTGTTGAAATTGCCAGTGTCATACCATGTTCTGTAATGGATTTATGCGACATGATCGCCAGCGACTTGCCATTACTTCTGAGGTTCGGGACGTATTAATGGGTTTTTTCTAGGTCTAATAGTTCACCTGGCCGAACGGCTAGTTTCGTATTTGTGGTAGACACTTCCCTCTCTCGTGTTTTCACCTGCCGCCTTTTCGTCATCATTTAGCTTATAGCCAAGCGTTTTTGTCAAATATGCCAGTGTAGATACATAGATACTTGTCACATTGGGCTAGGTCCATTACAAGTGTTCAAGCTAAAAAGGAACCTTATTCTTTAGCTTCTTCAGTTGTAAAGTACTGAACAACCAACGTTATTGTTTTTCTCTCTCTCGCTGTCGTCTGCTAACCTTCGTTTTTTTCACGAGCACTGGAGGAGAGGAAAAACCAAAGCCGTGTCCAGGCGCGTCTAATCTCTAGCTTTAACTGGACTAGCTTGAAGGCATTGATGTGTCACATGGTCTCCTAAGAAGTGCGCTTCCTAAAAGGCGCTCCTTTTTGCCGAGATTCTATGATTTTCAATTTACATAAACGAAAACACCACTTGTTTATTCATGATAGTTGTACGGAAATATTTTATGCCTGGAGAGCCAAATCTATCAAGCTTTACCCCCCAAGGTTCAAACCATATATTCTATTTTGCCCCAGGTATTACTCGCTTCTTTGTGTATCCTAACTGCTCGTCGCATGCTCGTGAGACCGTCGTTCACTAGGTTACTCATGACAGATCACCAAATTTAGAGATCATTGGCATCGTTTACTGCTCTATGGAAAATATCACGTTCATTCCTATTGAATCAAACTCGGCAGATTATTAACCTATTGACAATATTTTAGTAGTATAAACACTAAATAATAATAATAACAGTGTTGTATTAGCTACAAAATAATATTATTTGAGTTTATCTCTGACGAATTTCACGAATACCTTTCCGTGAAGTTCCTTGAAGTGAAGAAGTATACTATTAAGCTTCTAATTTCGGCCCGCCTCGAGCGCCATCATCGTCTCCTCATTGTCGAGTGCACTATCTTGGATACTAACGAAGAGCGATATATTAGCGCACCGTTGTATCTTATTAAACATGTTAGAGCCTGCTGTAGAGTGCAAGTTAGATATAGTCAAAAAGGATAGACTAGTTCTATCTATCTATCGCGCATATAAAGGCGACGTTTCGAGCAAAACGATTATATGCTCGTTCAATAGCGTCAATATGTTCCTCGATATAGGACAGCCAAACCCCTAAAAAATATAAGAACAACGAGACTTTAATAACGTTTAGTATAAGATGTGGAGCTTCTAATTACGAAGCATCTTAAACTAAACCCAACGATAATTAACGCTGACCCAATTATTTGGTTGATATCGGGTTGTCGAAACGTATTGACCGTTTTTAAACCAAGCTAGGACAGATGATGATTTTTTTTTAATTTTCTCCAGATATTACGACTAAGTTAAATATACGCTATGGTTTTAGTCGATGGTAATACCGTCAGCGAAAAACCGCCCGGGTTTCTAATCGAAAACGAGTTGAAAAAAGATTTTTGCGTCTTTCCATCAAAACTGAATTGACACTATTAAACGTGTTCTGCCCAAACAAAAATTAAGAGCGGAAAATTTCCTATGAACTAAAGATACAGTATGGCATTGTCGTGGTGGAAGACGACGTAAGATCGATTTTTTCCAATCGCTTGGTGCAATATTTTTAGTTGTTGACGGCAGAGACCCGACCCAATCATTATGTTAGGTAGTAATAACGTGCGTGGATTCTTTGCAGTTTCACCAAACATTCAGCATCGGCGTCATTTTAGGCACCGCCTGCGTTGTTGTTGTTTTACATGGTCTGTTTTTTATTATTTGTGATCAGCTGCTTTAAAAGTAATTCAAATCCATTACGTTTCTGTAGAATTTCGCAAATAAAAATATGAACAAGTTAATTATTTTTCGCGCCGCACGCAAACATTAAGCATCTTTTTATAGCCAGCTTTATTCAGATGGCTTAGAACCGTTTAGTGAAAGATGTTTAGTTCCTTAACGATGCCTTGGCGATTGGTATTGCCCAACCTTCGCAATAACTTCATTAACTTCCTTTGTAAGTGGTCGACCACAACAAAGAGCACCATTTACATTTCGGTTGATCTGTTTCTTTTAACAACGCCCCCTTGACCATAAATATTAGAACCCTCTTTTTATGGACCTGAGAAACGGAGAATCTTTGCAGAAATTTAATTTATCTTTTAGGCGCTCTATTTCCATTCTGAATAGAGATATTCGAATAATCATAGCTCAGTTTCCACTGCTGAAAATTAGCTTTCAAATGACACCTATGCCGACCCGACGCAAGTCATGTTACCTAGGATAATAGATTTTGACTCCTGGCTATTAAAACGGCCAATACTTTTTTCGACAACGCGATATAAAGATCGAAATCAGGCTTGGGCGTATTGTAACTTCTCGGGCTCATAGTAAGGACGCTTGTATCATTTCCGGTGTGTTTGTCCTGTCTGAGGTGATCAAATGATTGGCGCAGCACTAGGCCGGCGCACCATCAGGAAATCGGTATAACAACAAATAATCGCCCTCCCTACGAGAAAAACTTCAAACTTCAAATTAGCGACGCGAAGCTTATGCCGAAGCCTGACCAGAAGAGCATTCGCTATTCGGAAAGCTTTCAGGTAAAACCTTACCTAATACTTATTAGAAATTAATCAATGAGCTTTCACAATTAATAAGCAGTAATTAACTCAATGGAAAAGCCAAAAATGATGTAGCTGAACTTCTCGCTGTAACTTTGAAGTAATGCCCAATCTCTGGTTATTATAACGAACTACTTTGTCGTTGACTCACCCTTCGCTAGCCCATGTTAGTCAGGATCAAAATACTCTCGATGTTAAGTAGGTCACAAGATGGTCGATTATGATCTCCCAGAATCACTTTTCAACTACAACTTAAATCCGATCGAGGTGTGTGCCGAGCGTATCTTATCGAGCGAAAGACAGGCAACTTCCCCCTCTTTGCAATAGTTACGATTGCCGCCTTTTGCAACAGATTAACTGTTTCATTCAGCTATAATCCCGCCGATATTTGGCCTTCACTATCCATTGTCCGCACTTCGTCAACGTAGACTTAAACTACACACTTCAGGTTTGATCGCACTTCATGCGTGCGTACAAACTGATGCTGCTTAATGCTTTAACTTGTCCCGCTACGGCTATTTATTAACTGGACGTTCTTTAGTCCTCTATGGACGTTCACAATCTGCAGTAACAAAACCCATGCTTCGCGCATGAGTTATCTCACGTGTGTCGTTCCTCAATATAGCTTAGCTTCTCAACACAAGCTCAGACCTTACGTATTGCCGTATCAGCCTTTGCAAACGAGACCTTCGAAACCCTAAAGTCTTGTGGATACGAATTTATAGTGATTTTTTTTTTATCAATTTCAACAACAAACACTTATAATAACATTTCGCTCCATATTTCTGTTGACCAGCTGTTAGCTCGGTCTCCACCAAAAGGTATTTGTTGTGAACAACTTTTCAACAACTCACTTCTTAACACACAAATAGAAGTCACAACACGAGGATGCTCACGTGGAAGTGGTTTGGACCCTCGGCGAAAAAATGTAACTAAACACAGCCAAACTAATTGTAGGCCCTTTAGTGTAGGTCCTAAGGATCACTCTGAGCATATTTACCTATTTCATCTCCTATATATATATTATCATTTTTAGCCTGTGGAATGCACCATACAAACATATATATATATGTATACATTTTTTTTACCACGAATTTAAGTATATTGCTCAATTATGACGTGTATTCTCATCTGTTGACTACCTCTGTACGTACTGAATTTGCTCAATCGAGAACGTCGCTTGTCTGTATAGGTTGAATACAGGCAGAGATCAAAAGCGCTAAACGTCACCCTGCCTTTTATTGGTCGACTCTACAGATGTACCCCCTTATACGTATATGGTTTGCCATTATTTTTCTGTACAACAAATGCGATATTATACATTATAGCTACGTTGTCCTTACTGGCCGCGCTGAATAGGTTTCACAATATTTTTACCTTTCTTTTCATGTACCACGCGCATCGGAACTTGAACTAAAGTCACCTAGCCAGCGTAATTCGGGTTAAACTGAACCTGAATGTCATATCCTAAGTGAGACTTTTTCTTTATATGAATATAAAGCGGATATATACCGATAGATAATCTAATCTTTTGCTGATATACAGAGCTCATATTGGTTAGCGGTATACGTCTCAAATTGAAGTCCATTCATTTCTCTACACTAATAACTTACATTTTTTCAAGCAAGCAGACAAACAAACAAACAATAATATTATAGCGAATAGCTATACATGTAATCGTTATTACAAGCTGGCTTGATTCTCACATTATCTTTTTAGCGCATGTTTCTTGTTTCCATATTTCAGCAAATTCCTAATAGGGAAGATAAGAATACACATTCAGTGGTAATCATCTTGTTTTTATATCGTCTGCGGTAGCATAAAAGTTCTGCCTCACGCATCTGTCTGTCGAACTATATACTTTCCCTATCCTGATATCCAGCGCGCATTATATTCTGCTTCCGCGACGCTGTTGTTTATGTTAGCAATACCGTTTTGCTTCTGTCCAACGCAAACCGTTATAGCTCTGTGCGTCCTTAAAAACTACTAGTGTAACGTCAACTTGTTCTCTGTCCCCTTCTCCATTTCATTGTTAGCTAGGGACGACGTTTTATTAGTTTATTTATATACGAATTGACTAATCAACCAGTTATTCTATTGATACGACTTGTTGTCGTAGGATTGCTTTGTGTGACAGATCTGCATAAAGAAGCAGAAAACAGGTCGTGTGGCCTCTCCCGATGAGTCCGTTCCACTGTCGTTGAGTGTATTTGAAGTCACAACAGATATCAGCTAGTGTCTATGCCATCTGGGCATAACTTTCTGTGTATCTGTATGAGCGTGTCATGCGGAGTCTGTGTCTTGAATAAGTGCACCGCAGAGGGAAAATGGGCCGTCAGCCCATCGCCCTACATGAAAGAAGCGGGTGGTTGCGCCGCGAATACCCAGGCCTGAATTCGTGTTACATTATGCACCAATTCTGTTCTCCCCAAGAAGACTTACGGCGGGTGGATCGGCTGCGCTGCTGAGCACAGACAGACCATACAGCAAAACTCGATTGTAAAGATTGTTCGCTACCCGTATTTGGTTCCGCTGCCGTTGCCGCTGTTGTATTGACTGAGCTTGTGGCCCTATCTTAACCCATGGACCATGGTGGCCCTTTAGGCTTAGAAATATTCAGTGTTTTTCTGTTGAACGTATGTCTGTACCTCGACGCGTTTCGCTAAGATCACACTGCATGGCTCCATGGGGCTCGCGCAGGCGTCGAAACACCAATGGCAACAGCATGTCCCGAAAGACCATTTATTTCTCTGTACACGATAGGCGTACCTACATGAAAACTGCTGGTAAGGCGACTACTGCTAGAGCGGCGGGGGCAACGACGGCTTAATACAGACATGGAAACTGGAAACAGCAACGGCAGCGACAACCGCACGTATGCATATGCGAAACTACGACCTACATAGACAAATCACCTATCACGTGCAAAATAGCGCAATGGTCACCAGTGAGGGCAGGCGAAAAAGTTGTTTGTGTGGTCATTGTAGCTGATTGGCTGTCCTGAGAGCAACTCTGAGTACAGCCACAACTACATCAGGGGCCGATAATGATGATGATGATAACAACAACAAACATATATGGAGAGAAAGTAAGTCAATTAAATCTGACGCAAAATTTGCACGTCTCTATTAATATCACCGAACTGTAAGAAGGTAACAAGCAGCTGAATGCTACTACTACTAGAACTAGAGGCTGGCACGACGCACGATACATACATGCGTACGTACGTACGTACGTACAGGGTGCCTCGAATGGTAGTCACTAGCGCGGAATGATGGCAGGAAGGAAGGATGAGGCTGTTATTAAAAGTTTGTCTGACATCTTGACACCGGTAAAAGAATTCGCTGCTGGCGACGGCGGCGCCAGCCACTCTAAGACGATAGGATCGTAAATGTGTTTTTTGGCTTGGGTGACAAAAGCTTCTCGTTCCTCCTTCGACCTTTTTTTTGGTATGAGTGCATACGCGGCCGTAGCGCAAGCACGTCGAGCGTTCTACAAATAATGAGTCGATTGACTCTACACCTGTAAAAAGCTGGGAATTTTAATTCTGAATGGGGTTTATGACAAAAGATCGACCGGCCTTGGCTTTAGCATCAAAACGTTTTCCATAAAGATATCTACGCCGACTGGCTGCAGTGTTTTGAGCTGTACTGCTAAAATACAAGACTTCACGGGAAGTTCTTTCAAGCGTTTTTTCAGTAGCACATTTCATTGTTTGTACCTTTGATCACAAAAGTCGTTAAAACCAGGTTGAACTCTGCCCTGTCTCCACCTTATAGCGTTGAAACGCGACAGTCACTAAAATTGTAATGGCCTAATCGATAGGCATGCTTGTTTTTTGTTAGGTTCATGCTTCATGTATTTGTCCTATTTCGTCTGACACAAAATAAATCGTTGGGGTCGATTTTGAGATTATCCAAGTTTATGAAGACAACTTCACAATATTTCAAAGAATTGATAATAATCTACCCGATAAGGTACACTTTATCCCGATCGGCCAAAGCACTGTCACACAAGTTTCTAGTTGGACTTACAATAAATTTTATCAGACAATCGGAGGCGCGTAATAAGGCCATGTTGAACGTTCTCAACCTTTTTATTTCTAACTTTATCGATTTGTCAGGAGTCCCATTGCTACACAAGCTATAAAAGCCTTGGCATGTGCTGAGCCCGTTCTGAGTAATTTAATTAATTGGCCATAAATAGGTTAATCTGAATGATTTATTTTTTATTAGCGTTTTGGCATCTTCAATGATCTATTTTGCCCTATGCCTACGTTTCAAACCCCTCTCAAATGAAAACGAGACTCAGAGTTGTGTGTATTTAAAACGAACGATTTGTCATTGTCTTACCTATAATGATAGTGTTTTTAAATAAACAAATTTTCGATTGATATGCTTCAGAAGACGTCAATAAACGCATTTCTTGAGCTGTCTAGAGAGTTCATCGTAACGCGTGTCGCGTAGTAAGTTATTCATTTAAAAGTGTTTTTTAGTTTGTGAAAATAAACTCAGTTCAAACACCATAGTGTATCAATCCTTAATTTTACTACCAAATCCATCGTCCGATAGGTCTTCTAGTTCCCTAATTATTCGAAACAGCGATAAGATCCTCTATAGCTGCGTCGTAGAAGTGTTAACTAAATCAGTCCCTATCATTTACATTACACTGCACATAATGCACCCAAACACTAGCCAGCCTAGGGCCTTTACGCAACAGTCTTCTATCTGTACAATCCAGATATATGACAATGTGTCAAGCTTTCTTAGTGGAACCTTTCTTTATCCAGTAACACTTGCTTTCATTGTGCTTTATTGCAGACCTTCTCGCCGAGGATAAAGGATATATTAATACTCATTATTAATAATCTTTGGAGAGCCTATATAATGTTCTATATCTCATGCAACGTTTTTAGATATGTTCAAACTTCTTTGGGCTCATTAAAATACTCACAGGTTAACACAGCCAAGAAGAACTAGGCCTGCACTTTTTGAAAAAAGCGCGCAATCACAGCAGGACGAAAGGCAAACAGGCATGCTATTCGTTAGTAATAAATAAAAGCGGTGTGGATAATAACGCTACTGGCCTGAATTTACCAGGCCAGTTCTTTCGAACTGGTTCTAGAGTCCGCTCAGACGCTCAAAGCTCACATCTATAGTTACTGTTGTTAAGTGTATGAAAACATTGTAACAGGTGTTCCTTGCATACTTTTTCTACATATACAAGATAAGGTACCTAAATCGGGACTTTTGTATGTCTTGTTCCTAAAACTATTTCAATAGAAACAGGTATGTTAACGAAAGTATCACATGCGGTAAAAATGCCGTTCCTGATGGTCATAATTATTCGATATAACCACCATCTACCACAAGTAAAGCTTCAATTCGGAGTCTAAATTACTAACTATTTTATTTATTTATTTTTTTTTTAGTTATTCCTGTTTTAATCTGCAAATAATCTCTTTCCGATGGTAGCCGTACTTCAAACGACATTGGCGACCGGAGACTCGATGAAGTGTCGCTCAATTATGTTATAGATAAATATTGCTAGTAGAACTAATATTGTGGAGTAATAAAGTAGCAGAAATGCAAAAATTCAAAACAATCAATGGTGCTAAAGGACTCAAAACCTTTTAAAAGAACCGAGCGCTGCAGCTTATTCAGACGATGTGCCAGTCGAAAAGGCAAATTCTCCTGTTTAAAACGACTCTAGTTTTTGCATTAAAAAAGCCGTTATAAATAGCCAGCTGTATCAACCTGGGCAAATTTTGATTCCTCTCAATTGACGAGCCGTGTTTTTTAATATATATATATATATGTATGGGGCCCATTTGGTGTGCTATACTGAGCGCAATATAGAGTGCGTAAAAGATGGTCTGTGAGATTTTCGGATGCTTCATTCAATTTGGATAAGTACTAGAGCAGGTATTGTCAGGCTGGTTTTTTTTTATCACTATTTCCCCAGGTATTTTTAAATGCGATTATGTTTACTACGTTCGATAACGTCAAAACAGCCATAAAACAAAACCAAAGTCTTATTAGAAAAAGGCTACGTAAATTTCTTTGTTAAGAACGAAATGTTCAAATACGGATTATCACTAACTATCACAAACTATACAAACAAAGGCTATTGCAAAGAAACCAGCCAATCCTTCAAAAAGGAATGGGAAAAGTTTTAACGTGTCTTCAATCGAATAAATCGCATAGCGCTGGTTGTACGATGACAACGCACCAGAATGTTAAAGTGGACTGTTTCGGCAATTGCGTCCTTATGAAGGTAAAAGACCTTTTTGTCATCAGTCATTATTTTTGTTCTTGGACAGATCTGACTCACGTCAGTGTCGATAACCCAAATGCATATGTAAAACTTTCATAGAGCACTTTTACGACGTACGTAACGTATCTATGCGTAACGTGCTATTAGTACAAATCGGAAGACTCGTACGAGGTTGATTTTATCTATAGTGTGCTGTTCATGTTGTTTGTTGTACGTAGTTAGTGCCGACTTAACTTAGTCAACTACCTAGGCGTCAACGGATATCGATGAAGTTCGGACAAGAGAGATCGTCTTCTCCTCATTAGGGTTACATATACGACCTCGCACCTACGACCGCATTTGTTGCTACTGCTGTTCCTGAATACAAGAACGATAACGGTAACACCTATCAACTGTACCTATCGGTCGACCCACGCAGCTCGCAAAGGAATGAGTTGTTGTCCTATGGCTGGTGTTAATTACAATGACATAAACACAGAAAGGAAGTCAATGTTGTGACAATAGAAACCGTAGCAAAAGGGATGATGGCAGCCTATTGAGTAATGAGCGTGCTCAAAAAGCCGAAACATCAGACATGCATCAGTTCATTCCCTAAGCATACTTCGGCAATCAATATGGATTGTTCTCGGCCCATTTCAGCTGAGAGCAGCTGCTTGATATGTCCCACGCTGTGGCGACAACACTACAGTAGTACTTATTAAAATTCAACCAAAAAAATCTGTGATTCTTGCTTGCATCAAGCACGGAAGAAAGTAGGTGTAGGTGTCGCTGTTTAGTCCGAGATTTGTTGGGTCTGCAGTAGAATCATCAAAGACATTAGAGAAACCAGCACCACGTCCAGTACGATCTAGTCAGTGTCCTGTTTTACCAGAAAATACCATACATACATACAAACATGTACGGGCAATCTCTTATGATGTGAAACGCCGACGCACTTTCCGATCTCCTTGTGCACAATTACCTATACAAATAATCGCGAACATCTGTATGCTTATGATAATAATATCGCGCCATGTTTTAAAGTGCTTCGTAAGCATAATCACCGGTAACGTTGTTTTACCTATGGGGCAAGCACGTGCCCAGATACGATAAAATTGCCGCAAGCGATGAGGTCTAGGTGCTGTAACCCTTTGCATGTCACACGTACACACATTTGTAGAAACAGCGAGCTATTTGAAACTAGCGCGAAATGTGTATTTAAGCCAGCCATGGTTATTGTTATTTCTTTGGGAAAGCGAATAGCGCTGTTTAATGCCGTCTGAGGGTCGGCATATTCGTGGCTTTAGAACAGAAGGGGGCATCTGTGAGCAGCTGATAGCAACGGATGATGCGTTTACGAGCTTCAATGGTATGAGTTAGATCGTTTGCCGCGAGCAACCCGTTGACTACGTAACATTACATTATAGCGGCATGGAAATGCCGAACTCAAGGAAGCTCTCCACATGGCTCGTATGGCTCTCGACAGTAAAAATGCGCGTACAAGCTCTTACGATAGAGAACACAATATTTTTTCACAAGAAAAAAAACATTTACTTCGCAAAAGATTCTATTCAGGACCTTACATTTAATGAAAACACAATATTTTTAGTCGTTTACAAAACTAATTCACAGCAGAAGATGATGAAGTTACGGCGTTGGTGAATAACTTAGGGCCACGGGTATGCTCTTCAGGTTATTTAGTTATCCTTTGTAGGTCGAAGCCGATAGCACTTCAATAAAAACCTTACGCTGCATCGTTTATAACCGTGTGAGATAATAAAATGAACATAGAGAACTTCTGTAGAGAATATATCGATGTCCGTACGTACGTTTCAAGTGACGCCAGCTTCAAATGCCCGCTTTGTTTGCCTGTAAATACTCGAATATACAAAAAATCTTTAATTTGCAACGCAATAATTATGTGCTACACGAATATGACGATTGTGGCGCTCTCAACGCAGATGCTAAAGCAACTAGGGTAGGCCGATCGCAACTTAATTGTGTCGAACAAACGGGGCATATCGTTAATAAAAAACGCTCCGGTGCCTTTTTTGTTCTCTGTTCCCCTTTACCCATACCATTTGCATCTTCTCCCACCCACTTCTCCGCTAAGTTGGGAGACACAGAGTCGTTGTTTTCCTTGAACGACGCTCTCCTATTTAAAAAGAAGAACAAGTTTACTCCATTTCGCCCTTTCTGGGCCATTATTTCACCTCCTTCTTCCCTCTCGACGTACCGCCATTCGTTTTCATCCACCCTCAACAATGGCCAATGTTTCCATTTCTACTCAAAGGCAAACTCTCTTTCTATTGTTAGATGCTGCTACCGCTAGTATTATATGGCCAGATCCTATTCATATACGTCTGACAGAATATATATACAATTTATGTGGATGAAAAGAACTATTTGCATACGCTAAGTACAAATGCTTATGTAGGCTATTAGATGACTGTGAAGACCATCCGCAGAAATTAGCATACACAGGGAGTTCTATGAAAATACTCCATCATATAATGAGTATGTGTTGAATCTATCGGCAGATCATTCACCATGACTTGATTCATTTAATACGTCTTCGCGAGCTTGTCGCGGCCATCATCTCTTCTGGTTATCTGAGTGTAGATGGTGCCAACTGCCTGGCAGCGGGTTACCTACACCTGCTTTCCCTAAGCGCCTGCGGCATGTGCACTACTCGTTAGTTCAAGCAACGACATGGCAACATTTTGATCGCTTCTCCATGTTAGCTCAGAGTGATGTCAAAGCGATATTAAAGTAACCGAAGAGAGCGTCTCGAGGTCGAGTGAGTTGTTTCTTTTCCAATATCTTAAAAAAATTAAAGTAGTTTTTTTCCTAGTCCGGCTGCCCGACCGTCCAGTTCGCCTGAGTGCACTTTTTTGTCGACAATAAATGACGAACCCCTGGAGTCTAAAAGGAAACGTATTGGTAGCAGGTGGCGATGCCATGAACAAAAGCTCTTATAAGGGCTTTTCAAAATTCCTAAATAACAATTTTACGGTAATATTTGTCTCGTATTCACTACACAGGTGCCCATTTTGTAATGTTCAATCCGATTTCCCAGTAATTTCAATCAAGTCTGTGAATAGCTTGCATTAGTTCTTATATCTGAGTTAGTGGGCAGCTAGGAAGCCCATCATTTTCTGCGTTTGGAACCCAGCGTGTCCACTACACAAACGGAAAGAGTTTGCCACTTGAGTTGTGTAAAAGAGTGCGTGTGAAAGCTCCATGAATTGGATATGTTGCCAACACTCAACATTACTGTGCTACGGCGGAGCCGACATGAATCATAGCACTACGCAGTATCCTATAGCAGCACGGCACGATATAGATGATTCAAATGCAACCAGAACGGCCACGATCGAGAAGATTAGACTTACGATAGACCGTTCGCTAAAACAGCCTGTAAAATGGCACGCTAATCTATTCGTTCTGTGGTTCTACAGGTTAGTTCTGCAATAAACCAGTGGCAATATTCCGCAATAAACCAACCGACCAACTATGGTCGTTGGAAATTGATTGACAAATTAAAGATTGACTAGTGCACATTGACACTTGAGAAGAACCTTCATAATGCAGCAAATAGCCTATCCGCTTTATTCTAGGACAAGGCCAAATTTAGAGTTCCACAAACCCCAATAATATGACGAAAAGAGAGTGCTATGTGTACCGAGCTACAAAAATACCGTGTCGTCTTCAATCCTGAGTTTGTTCCTCAGAGCGAACTAGAGAGTGTTGCCCGACAGGGGCACAAGATATGACCAGTGCTATTGACTAGCTTGCACAGACACTGCAAGAGATCATCAAAGGACGAACACGAGAGGGTGATGGGGTACTCATGGAGGTAACGGTGGAGCGATCTTCGTCGAATCAGCAAATCCTCACGAGACAGGTCGAGCTGCAGGAAGTAGAGGCTAGGGGCGCGATCATAAGGCAAAATGGGAAGGTTTGCTGGTGAAGGGGTAGGATTTCACACACTTGTCGATATCACAGAGTTTCGCGAACTGTTAAACCAGCTTAATAACCACGCTGTGGCTCTCGACTGATTCAAAATAGACAAACGTACGTGTCTTATGTATTTAGTTTTACTCTGTGCGCTACCGGAGGCGCCAATCATCCGACTTTTCAATAGTTTAGGCGATGAATCTTAACGCTGAACTGAGCTCATCAGTGACAACTCATGAGAATTTGTCGGGAGTATTTTTTGAGCGCTTTTAGCAATTGGGCGACATCTATTCACCAAATGCTTTGTCCAAAAGAAGTTCATCAATAAGTGGCTGATGGCGCTGCGAAGAGTCTGCAGCTAGGAAAAAACAATATGCAGTTATGACCGGCGAACGTTTACGCAATGTCGGGTCAGAAAACTGCCAGAGAGCCCAGAATGACTCAAAAGGCGCAACTGATACACAAGAATAATATCTGGATAGATGACCCGGTTTAATGTATGTATCGTCAGGCAAGTGTATTCCTGCTTGGCCAAACACTTTTTGCCAGCTTCCGAGCTAAATGTTCTTAGGTATTAAACGAGCTATGTTCAATGTTTCAGGCATGTATGAAAAAAGTTTTGGATTGGGCGATTGGCACTAATAACGTCATAAGCCGAACTGATGTTGAGTAAGTCAAGAAGATTATTGTATAATTTTATATCAGGATAAACTTATGATGGCAGCCGAAGGAATCAGTTGGAAGGCTTGGACCGCTGGCAACAGGTGATTGTAAGGTAGAAAATAAGGCTGGTAAACCGAAGAATGCTAGGTTCCTTTTAGATTACGCTTTGCAATACAGTTTCATTTCCGGCCAACTATCCAACGAAATTTGCGCAAAAACAATAGGCTACGAATGGCTCTGTCTATGTGCTCTCGAAGGCAAAAGATCAGCTCGTGTTCAACGAACGCCAGTTGTACAGATCAGCAGGCCTTAATCAGCACTACAGGCAAAGCAGCTCGTCTCAAGCTGGTTAACATCGGCACCATCCGTCCTTATCAGGCGCTCTTTACAACAACGGCGACAACAAAAGCAAGAACACGGCTCGCAGTAACTTAGTTTGTTGCTGACCGCAGCGGGCAGTTGCGACGAACCCTCATATAGATGACACACTGCTTTTGGTCGACACGAGGTTCGACAACGTCGTCGGAGGACCGCATAACAAGCACGTAAGCAATTCTGTAGCAACCCTACCGGCTCCAAGCTGGATGCGATTTTCGAATTTCGAAGCAGCAGAAGTGATCGAGAATCAATTAACGTATCCAGGCAGATTTCCCGGAGGTCATGCACGCGGTATTCGTCGTTTCTCTGACGGACATTATTAAGTTAGAACGAACTAGGAGCCGAACGTAAGCTCGATCGACCTAAATGGAGGCATGGTTGGTTCCCTGACAACTACGATAGCTTCGATCAAACATTTGTGCAATGAACGCATTCATGGTTTGGTTTTTCTATACAATAATAGGATACACCAAAACAGTTAGTCGATGTCGTGTAGTTAGGATCGTGCTGCCGGCAGCCAAAGCGAAATTAACGTCATTAAAGCAGTTCAACTAGCTCACAAATTGTGGCAAGGTGTTAGCATAAAAAGGATGATCCATGTACTTCTGCAATGATGCCCAGGTGGTGCTTGGCTTAACTGGAGCGGTGGGGGCTTTCGTTGAAAATAGGCTTGTTAAAGTCTAGTATCTAACAACTTGTCAGTAGAGGCATTGTCCAGGTGTCCCTAACCCAGCCGATATCCCATCTCAAAATATTTCGATAGCTAAGCTTAATAAACGTCGCTAATGGCTCAAGCTTTCGGTAAAGGCTCAAGTTCAAGAAGACCCAAGCTTGTTCACGGTGCTTCCGGAAGCCAAGTCATTGGTGGTCATTACTGATAAAATGTATTTGTCCGAAAACGGGCTCGTGGCACAGTCCATGTATTGTAGGAAAGGCGTGGAGCGCCCAGATACGTGGACCAATCATAACAGTGGAGCTTGCTAGCGTAAAACATTTCCTGCCTGCCCTTGCTCAAGGCAGATATTTGGGGAGACGAAGCAGAGACTCGTTCGTCCTCCAAAATTCAAGTTTTGCCTTTTGAAAAAATATTCAAACCATTCATCAATAAGTCGTAAGTTTCGGCAGATGATTGACTCAACCCTGCGAGGAGCGATCTATGCACGTAGCTATAAGTCCAGCAGGTCCATGAAAATAAAGTTATGCACATAAAGATTGATGTCATCATGAGTCAGCTACAGAAGCGCTACTAAATCATTCGTACGCAGGTTAATAAGTGTGTCACTCATTATTGCAAAAGCTGCTCAGGAGACTTGACCAAGTTAATGGAGGTCGAAGAGGCCCCACTGCCATCCAGTCGAATCTCAACGAGGCAGTATAGGGTGACAGGTCTCGACTACATTAACCCCTTGCGATACAGACATCTATCGGTGAGCCTAGAGTATGGGTCGCTCTATTTACTTACACTGTCGTTCGATCTCTAGACATGGAAACCGTCGAGGACTTAGTACGGCTCGTCTAGTGGCGGCAAAACGGTTTATCGCAGATAATGCGCTCGCATTTAAGAAAGCAGAACTATGTGGACTTGCCCTCCGGCATGCATTGCGCGGGGGGGAGGATGTCTGCCTAGAACCAAATTTTCAAAAGGGAATAACATAGGAGCATATTGCACCACCGGCCGCGCGACGAGTAGTTTCTGCAACCGTATGATTCGGACAGTCAAAGGTTGCTTCCATTAGACGATTCGCGGACAAAGACTGTTACTTATAGAATTCATAATGGTGCTCCACGAAATTTACGGCAGCAGTACCACGGCGCTCTACGGGAAAGCGGAGGTCGTCCAGGTGGGCGGTGACGTTTCTATGATATGAAACGATGTCGTGTCGAAGGCCTTCGAAAAACTAGTATTCCACTTAGTCGAGATTACAAGTCACGAGGTTATCGCCTACATGTGGGCAACAGTCGTTAGGTCAGCCGTGGAGGACCCGTTGTCGACAAAGCTGTTTGTTATCGGGGTCTGAGTTACGCAGTAGATTGATTGTAGGTTATATACACGGTAAGTGTATTTGTTGTCGCATACACGTTTAGGTATTGTTTAGTAGGACCTATACATGATCATTTTGTATTTATATTGAGGGTATGGTACCTTGCGTTTGCCGATTTGTCAAATGTGGCCACCTGCGTGAAAAGTACTGACCAACATCATTTAAAGATAATGCACAGCTTGAGTAGATAGTAGATAATGAAACTTAAATAGCTAAACTGCGATGCATTTTATATTACGCTGTAATATTCCCGTCGGCGTGAGTATTGCCTATGAGTGCGTTCGCGGTCGGGTGATCACAAAGGTAAGACTTCGTTCATGCAGGAGAGTTATCTGTATGCGAACTTGTCGTGGCCTTAACTTCCCGTTGTTGTCGGCACGCGCTGGCTGGCGACTTGGCGCCACCAACCGCCATTAAGGTAAGTGGGGGAAAGCGTCTAGTATTTTGCCTGGTCGGACTGCCCGACCATTACGGTGAGCTGAGTACATGCTTTGTCCACAATAACGAACCCCTTGTTTATAAAAGAAGAGATACAATCGTTGTAACCAATTTTACGATTTTCTAAATCCAATAAATCCACCACATTGCAATTCGTATACCCTATGTTTTCGATGATGTCAGTTTTTGTATCTGAGCTGGTGAGCGTGCAGGAAGCCTGTAGCTCTATATACTATTTTTATCTACGCTATAATCCGCGAATGTCCTTTGCGCACTATTTTGAATTATGAATACAATACGAACTTGTATTTCAAACTTCAACAACAAGGTTGAACTCAGTACGCCAAAGTTGCGACACTACAATGTGTTCCCTAAGGCTTCGAACCAATCGCGTCTAGGCCTGATGGCCAATTTACGATCCGAACTGCATGCGTATATGTATCTGTGGATCCGAGCGATCAGTTTATGCAAATTGTAATCGGCAGTTAAACGGGAGCGGAACAAGGCGGCCTCCACACGAATTCCTGTTCGTTTCAATTCGGAAACAGTTCCCGCTGACCTATCAGTGAGGAGCTGTGACGCTGCTGCTGCTGCTCCTGTTGTTATTGCTGTTAGTCCTGCCCAGATCTCTGTGCTTTCCTACTTCTGATTCTTCTTCTGTTTCGCTACCAGTTCATTTACTTAATATCCTTTGCCCTCTATTCAAGCCACGTACAGACGTTTAAGCTTTACAATCGCAGCGACACAGAAGAGCTGTCTATCGAACTGACAAACCCTGAGCAAACAACTCCCGTAGATTTATTTATGCCGTTACTTTAAGATAAGGCTTCGGTTGTTATTCTGTGCGCATTTTAAGATGGCTTTAAACACGGACTAATGAAGGTGCTATAGATATGAATGAGCTTGAAACATAATGAGTTCGATAGAAAATCGTTTTTAGGATTACCGCTATTTTTTCATCTCAACAGTATAAAAAAACTGGACAAAATCATAGGCCCATGCACTGCAAGGATGCCTCGAATTTATGATGTACATAGATCAAAAATGTCACTTTTATAATAACTGATTTAGCCTAAAAAATACGAAGACATTTTAAAGGCCTATTTAACTGGCATATGATTCTCTACGATGATATTGCGGAAATAGACTATTTCTTTTAAGCTCGAACAGCCATTCGGTAGCGTTGCGTACGTTCCTTGCAAATATTCTTCCCCGAGGTTTCGTTTCTTTTAGAAGAAAATTCTTTTCTTCTAACTTATCAATATACTCGACAGTGATGCTGCCCTTGATGGCGCGAACCTCAATCAACTGGGAAAGGATCCGAACTATTCTCAAATACTACGTACACCCTTGAAAATTACTCTGAAATTGCGTGATTGTTTGATGGCGAGATATCCGTGCAGGCATAAAAAAACTCTCTTCTTAAAAGTAGTGGCCACACAACTTATTCATATCGTATCAACGACAAGTAACACTCACCAGGAAGTTTAGCATAACTTGTAGAAAAGCCAACTGCGCCGAACGAAATCACTGGGACGTTTTTGGCTATGTGAACTTAGAATATATACTTGTTCTAGTACAGGAGGTGTGAACTTCGATTTCTCATAAGCTGTCGATTATTCCACTCTCGTGCCTTTTTCAGGAACACACCGATAACTAATGTGAACAATTAATTAAACAATATACATAAATTAGATAGATCAATGACACTTTTCAGTTATACCCCACCCAATTCGCACAAATCTGCCTGAAAGTCATGGCGCCTATTCCTTGGTAGATCCGGCGTATATCCAATATGTCTATCTCATTGTTTCTGGGCGGAGCTCGATTAAGTATTGACATGATTGTGGGTAACTGCCAGCATCACATAAGCTAATAACTTCCTAGTCCTGACTGCCAGCGGGAGCCTGGCAAAAGGCTTCTTCCTGCTGCTACTGCTGCTGCAAAGCACGAGGATAGGAGGGGCATCGCTGCAACAGTGGCGATGGCAGACCCTACTCATTTCCGCTAAGGAGAAAGCGTCATTCAGCAGCTCTTGCGTGCTATTGCTGCATTATTATTAGTTGCCGCTGGGCTGGCACGCCCAACCCCTCTGCATCGGGCGTCATTGTCGGCATCACCCGTCATAATGATTTGCAGATGCATGAACCCCATCAATTCATATTGTACACAAATTTATATAGACTGTACAGTCAAATTAGTACATTTGAAAATGACTCGGATGTATCGTCTCATTGAGTTCAACTTTATATAGCATTGAATAAATTTGTAATTTAGATTTAGATGGTATGTCACTCAGGCAATATTAGACAGTCATTTGGCCAAGTAATATAAAATTTTTCAAGCTTTATTCAGCGAAGTCAAGGTAAACTCGATGGACTTAAGCTACACCAGAAAATATAGCTCCCAGAAAGTACCGTTTACATTAATGTCGCTCATAATGTGTGAAAGTTTCACACTCGACCGAACTTATATGGTAACATTCAGCAACCTATATTCGAGTGTCAGCTAATCAATAATTAGGAACACTTATGACCAGTCCCTTCAGCATGTTGGATACACACGTAGTGTTCGAATGTGCGCAGACTTAACGATAGGCGACCCGAAATGACATCATTTGCACAGTGCTAGAGTAATGCTACCCTTTTCAGGGGCAAAAAAAACTGTCGTTTATCACCTGTTTCTTCAGCATCTGCACGCGACCTCCAATCAAAAAGCCAGACAAGGAAAAATTCGTTTGGTATTTGCGTGTGTTCGATCGTTGTGCTGTGACATCTGAGCTCAAGCACAAGTGGTTTGGTGCCCTATGGTGGTGAAGATATACACAGAGCAAAATTGAGAGGAGAACAGAGAGCTTATTGCGGTAGACTTCCCGTAATGCGTGTTTTTGTTACTGTATGACTTCAAGTGGTGCCGTCTGTATTGGCTAGTCTCATTAGCGCCAGCGGCGGTGGCGCCTGTGGACTGCCAATACCGTAGACAAGTAAGGTTTATGTAAACGCTGCAAAACTGATCCATACCTTTTTCCTTCGTGTGTTTCCGTAAATGGGCCTACGTGGACGATCATTCGACACTGGACTCACCATCACCGCGCTGCGTCGGGGTCGAGAGCGCCAACGCTGTATTTCGTACGCACAATACAAACGAAAACCCACTCTATCGCGACTACTACTAGCCTACATGGCGGAACTGGCCGTCATCCATAACGAATAAAGAACAGGTCCGAGGCCAAGGAAACTCCCTTCTCTCTCTTTCCGCACCGTCGAAGGCAAGGCACATACGACCGCTTCCATCATTTTAGGAGGAAAACGCAGGCGGATTGCCAAGACAATCGATCGTCATTCCCAAGGCCTGCATTTTATGGCTCCAGGCTAGAACTCGGAGCCTAGTTCAGTGCTGCTAAGCGCCGTGTGCGGTCATTGAATTACCATAATAATACGCCAAATCAGATCATTAAAACAATTATTTATATCGCTGTGCCAAGGGACTAAACCACTGGGGATGAATCCCTTGGATCTATAATGTATTTAATTGACGAATTTCGTTGTTTGCAGCCCAATGTGCTATTCATTTGATATAACTAAATAGGCGAACAAGAGGATGACGTATGGAATCGGAAATCAGAAACGTATTAGGACAACATGAAAAGAATACTTACGTTCCAATGACGCTAGCACCAAGTCCTTCTATAAATGAACAAAGGAGATAATCTACAAAGGACAATGCGATGCGAAATAAATATACAGGTGCTATTAGAAAAAGGTACACGAACACAAAAAAAGGCCTGAGAACTTGATATTACTCGCCTCTGAAATTTCTACCTGCATTGAGATCCATAAGTCTGCTTGTATTCTGAATTGAATATTTTCTTCGAAAAAAAAAAAACAGAAAAAATTCTTGAACTCTTGACACGTCAAAGAACTTTGTTTTTGATCTAACAGACAAGCTGGGATGGCCGTATACTATGTCCGATATAATGAATAATAGCTTTAAAGTGCAAGTTGAAAGTTGAGGCTGGATCGGACGCAAAACGTTTTGAGCTCCAAGGGCAAAGGCATCAATCTCATATCAATTTTTTCAATCAGCTCTGTTTCTTTTAATGACAGAAAATCTTTGTTTCGACGAAACTCGCTTGTTCATTGGTTTTTACTTCGATAACGTATTATAAAACTATGCACTACGCCATTTTTAAAAAAAATCCTCAATAATTTACGTCGAAATGTAAACTGTTATATAAATATGGCGGTATGATTTGTACTACAGCATAGGTTTAATGTGAGCGGTTATATTATATTAACAACCCACTACGCAAAGAGCCTGTCCCCAAGGCGTCTGCTCTTACTTTATCGTTTAATTTAGTGAGTTTCACTTTGCAACTTATTTTCGGAAAGTAACACAAATTGTACTATCTGGCTGAAAAATGGTGCTTTTTTTAAAATTTTTAATTAAAGTTTTAAAGAATTTAGCTAAAAGTATTGCTTCCACGTCCCTTATATTTTCCTACCACAGACAAGGCGGCCATTAATACTAAATGACGCCCTTAATCAAACTGTAACATTATTATAAATTTCTTTGTGCTTTTTTTGTGTGTACTATAAATGCACATGCAACATTTGAATCGATTTTTCTCCATTGTGCCATATGAACTTTTTTAAGAAGCCCAGCGTGTCCAAAAACACTTCGCCTCTTCAAGTTCCCGCCACCTTCCGACACCCATTAGACGACTGCCTTCCAGCAAGAAACGAAAAGGTGGATCCACGTCTGGATTTTAACCTAGACCACATATCCCGCCAGTCTAGCAGGGAAGCATTTGTCCCCTACGCCATCATACGATTCATGTTTTAAATAAACGTCTGCATGTCTATATGTTTGCAAGTTTAGAATAAGCTACGAATTGTTTATCTAAAGGGGAATCTGACATTGAATCTTGACGCATGCTCGGATTGAAATCGGATTAAGGCAAATGTATGGATGTCCTATTCAACAGCACACTATCGTACATAATTTGTCTGTTTAAGTGACCAAGAAGATGTTATTAATGCCGCTGAAACCACCAAGCGAAACCGAGTTACTAATATTCCATATTAGAAGAGCCACGAATATTGCTGCTTGGGCTTGTTGATGGCTTTTATATCGAAATGTAGCCCTGCCTGCGCCGTATTTCTAAAGGCTTTCGTCTAACTATTCTATGGTTAAAAATAGTCATGCAATTTATAAGGCTCCTTCAGTCGAAGTTTTTATATAAGCCTTTAAACTTGCTTATCCTAGCATGCACTGGACACTGGACATAGATGGCCGCTAATCGTCTTCCAGAAACCATTCGCATAACTCGATCTGTTTTGCGTAATAACGGCTCTGAACAGTGCAGCATCAGTTCTACGGATAATTTTTAATGCGCACTGTCCTTCACATACGCCCATAGAGAAAAACGAGAGCAGTCGATTAAAGGCCCAAGACGATCGACCTGCTTGGGAACATGACTCATTGTGGTGAAGTCGTTTCTGGGCGCTCACCCTTTGCTTCCGCGAGACAACTTGGTTTGTTCGAGTAGACATTCAGTTCACAATGAGCTTCATCAGAAAAAAAATGATCTGATCGAAAAGGTCGCTTGCGTGAACTATGCAATCAGCGATTAAATGAGGCGACAGTTGTTGAGTGACCAATACCCTGTAGGGATAAAGACGCCGCTCTTACTTCTAAGTGCGTCGTAGAATGTTTTCCGCTAGATCAGACTGTTGGTTATAACGTTGCATTGGGGTCGTTGAGGACCTTCTATTATAGCGATACTGCAAACTATCTGTCTGGTTCAATTTATTGATCTCAGTTTATCGGTAAGTGCGCCAATCCTTTCAAATTTCTTGCGCCACTTGCGGAAAGTGACTGTAGTTAAAAGGTGAGTTTTCACGTAAACAAATGATGTTCCTTGCTATAATATCGCATACTAGCAAACCATAAACATCACTATAGTTAAGGTTTATCAGTCTGCTAATCTGTAATTGTTTGCGAGTACAGCGGGGACTGGCCGAATCGAAATACAAACATTTCGCTTATCATACATAAATTTCATTGTGAACGTATGAGAATGAAAACAAAAAAAACTCTAGATTCAATGCCTGTAGTCTTAGTAGGTAACGTGTTTGCTACTTGGTCCTAAAGACATTATAGTCTAGGTTCGAACCAGGGCATACGCAGAGTTCGTTTCGTGATACCTGACGTAAAAGTCCAGCAGGACATGCGGTTAGTGTGCAGCATAGTCAGTTGTGCCGACCAGCCTTGTGCAAATAAAACTAAGGTCTGAGAGATGTCCAAAACAAATAAAAGAAAAGAGAAATCCATTGGAGTTGCTAATAAATGGTTATTAGGCCATCGTCAGTTTTAGTCATCTCAACAATGCACGATAATACATACGTGCATATATATGATATGCCTATCTCTAATAATAAATAAGAGGCATTCCAAGTAGAAGGTGTCGGTCTTTTTAAATGTGAGTATTAAATACAAGGCAAATAAACGTTTCAATGTGTTTTTGTGCCTTCGCTTTTCTATACTTTCGTCTGAAAGGTGCTACTTGAAGAAGTTAATGTCTATTTTCTTTAAAATGTCTGGAACTTCGATCGCAGAAGTGGGTCGCGATAACGGAAGTAACGTGGCTATAGTCGAGGTGTTGCTCGTGAAATGGAACTCTGTAAATTAGGTTTGTGTTGAGCTATTTCTTAATTATGTTAGACAGTCATTTGCTCTTAGTGAGGGTAGTTCAGTTCTTTCTGGCGATTTGCGTGGGTGTCTGTTTGTCTGGTTAGTGAGCGAGCGAGCGAGCGTTTGGGAATTGCTACGAGTTGTGAAGCAGTAATGTGCGCCACTTTAACCAGGAAAAGCCGGCCTGGAACCGCCGAACAGAGAGCAGATAAGGTGATTATGTCGAGCTGCTACGGCGGTTCGCTTCCCGCCGTTGCCGCTAGGGTCAAAGCGGCTGAAGACTCTGAGTAGTCTGCGGCGTAAGTCGTGGTCGTATTTCATCGTTAGAGATCACCCGCTAGCACGGTTTCTACTAGCAGGCTTTTCGGTGCCGCTATGCTCACGTCGTTCTTGTTGTCGTCATCGTTGTTGTAGCTGCTACTCTGACTTCGGAAGGATGATGGCCACGCTATCTGCAGAGCCGCTACTAAACAGGGGTTCTAGATAGGTTGCATTTTACAACAAAGGACGACGCCATACAAACCAACACCAGCAGCGATGAGCTCGGCAATAACAAAATTAGTGAAATCTCTCCGTCTGCAATGCCCGTAGGGGGGGGAGGGAACAAATCAAATACAACTCACTGCCTCGGTAGTTCCATGAAACCGAGACTGAGACCGAAAGTGAATGATAATTATTGAAATTGGGACAAATATTCTCGTAAAGTATTACGACAGTTGAATGACATTCTTTTAATTGTGAATGATTCTTCGACGTACATTTAACAATCACGAGATTGAAGTACCTCCGAGGAAGGGTAACCTCAAGGCCATGCGCCAAAGCCATAGTAAGTCCTAATGTAAGGGCACAACATTTTATAGAAACCAAACAAGCGTCAAAATAATTTAATAATCGAGAGCGAGAAAATAATAAGCTGGCACTTGGCTGGTATTTCTTTTTGTCTGTTTCTCTTTTAGCCACTGGAAAATTTTGTTTTGGACATCGCGGAGCCGTTGTGGCATTATTTCTAATAGTGTTCAATTCTTGTTGAAGGATTCCTACACAATCGCTTTTCATTCGTCACCTACGCTGGTTGAGCATCGCGTCGTCTACCAGTAGGAGGCCACAACTCGCACTTTTTTAACTTCTCTGACCCTGTGCCCGCAATCGCCCTCTTGCATTCTCACGATAACTGCATTGCCGTATTGCTTCGCTACTATGTTAGTGCATGTAGAAACGTCGTCTGATGGAGTGTCGCACTTCGGATGGCTGGACACGAATAAGGCTGCTGCCGCAGCTGTCAGCCTTAAGGTAACAGCAAGGTCACAGGCCTCAGTGTCCATCTCTCCACACGTACAGAGCTGTATAGTGTACAGAACTCGCGTGGCGTTCCATTCGAAATCGGGCCGAAATTGCACAATCAAAACTGTTCCTTTATTGTCTCATATGGAACAAGCAATGACTCAATGGGAAAAAATCGTCTAGTAGAATTCAGCAGACGTCTCAAACGAGTGCATATTGATTCATAGGTCTAACGTTTCTGGATAGAATTACTTATCTCGATTTATGTATGTCGTGTAGGACAGGAGAACGTGCACGAGTATTTTGCAGGTTTTTTACATCTAGCTAGAACTTTTTGCAGGAAGACAATGAAAACAGATATTAATAATAATTAATAGTGATCGATCTTAGCAGTTAACAGCTAATTCCCATGTAGGGCATGTTGGGTAGCTAAAATAAGACAGAGTCGTCATAATATGTAACGATACAAACTTAGTACGTGCTTCAACTTTAAGCCGCCATTGCCGCTATACATACGATGACGCAATGCCGATACAAGCGCATTGCCGTAACGAGGAGTGAGCCAATCTAGTAAGCAGTGACGTGTATTAATACGTTATCACCTTTTTGAGAGCTTCCGCGGACGAACAGAACTTGTGCTTGATCGCAGAATGTATTTTAGCATACGCCATATTAGTGATACACTGGGTTGCATATAAACGGAACGGAACTCTTGTATATAGTACAAGACAGAACCGAACGAGGCTATAACAACTGGTACTTAACACGTAACAACTTAAAGCGGTACTTTTTGTCTACAAAATCTAAGCCTTTGTATTTAACATACAAACAACACTCGAAGAATAATCCGTCAGCATCTTTCTTGGTAACCATGGACGTTACCCTACACGAAGCAGTCCGGCCAGACTGGAACTTTTGTTTGGTCCTTTTTCGCTGTTATAAGATACGAAGGTCACCGAGAGTATAAAGATCGCCACGTGAATTATGGATTCACGCAGCGCATGCACGTAGGGTCTCTGTTCGGACAAAATTACAGACAGACAGCGCTCGACTGCTATGAAGTGATCGTCCAGCTTTCTGTCGCCATTATTTGAAAAGAACTAGCAGTGGTCAGAAGGCCCGCACTGCTCAAGGGTAAACAGAAGCGTCCGGATTCGATTGAACAGGGAGAGACACTTTCCGACATCGCGGCTTCAGGATATCCTGCTGCGTAACAAATGAATACCTACACAAAAATGCTGTTATCATCCTCATTATCTCACAATGCGTCGTGAGTAGTTCGTTGTTTTCTAAGCTTTTGGAATATTATAGAAGAATAAGCCGTAAGCATTTTTAAGCCAACTCACAAATAAATAAATAAAGTGCCGGGATAATATGCGTCTACTCCTTTGCTTTACTTTGATCATCTATTTTCGTTGCAGTACTTAGGCGTTTCTAGGTAAAACGCCGACTTCAGCAGGACAGTATTTGCACGCACGGTTTTAAATGTATTCGCAGCGCAATCCAGACATAAGCCAGCGAGCTGTATAGTAATAATAAGGATATGGCAAAAAATAGCTATTTGGTCTTTCTGGACGAGTCGAAGGCTTTTAAGACAAGGAACAAGAGCCATTAAATAATTAGCAAACCCCGAACGGAAAAAATGGCACAGGACATTTAAATCGGAGCTTTTGTCATGAGCATAAACTAGTGAGCTAGTCGATAGTAATATGTCAAGACTTGTGAGATATCCGCTCAATGAAGTGCATCGTCATCCCAGAGGTTCAAATCTGGGCTGGTCGGGGGCTACTCTGGAGCATGCATGTTATATTCCCAAAAAGCTAACGTGTACTCGAAGAAAATAAACGTCGGCCGAAGGATTGCTTTTATCAACGATAGGTACATACTCTAGCATGTGGTTCAGCCATAATTTCTGCAATTGATTTTTGCGTTGATAAAAAATATTCTCTCGTACGGCAGAGATCGAGGACGGCTCGCTGATTTACCATTGAGGGAACCGAGGAGCACATCGTGGCGATCAAATCCTTGTGCTTAATTGTTCCTGAAGAACATGTGTCTTACTTTAATCACCCATCTAAGGTGCACCTGAGGTTTTCGTAAATCATCCGTGACACGTGTACGCTTATCTTCTGCAGCCGATATCAGAGTGTTAATCTAGTATGGCCCAAAAGGTTTATAATCCCGGTGGGAGTTGGCGCCGCGTAAAGACATTATGTAAAAACTGATCCTGGCTTGAATTCCGAAAACGGCGCATTGTTTTTCGCCATAGCGAACGTGCTGCTTTTTTCTAAGAAAAAAAACGCTTTTTTCTGGTACCAAGAATATCGGATAGAGGCATTCTTGCTGCACCAAACAATTCGCCAGTACTTACTTAAAGCTGAACACCTAACACTATCTATATACAGGGTGGAATATATATATATATATATATATATATATATGTAATGTGCATCTACTTATTCTTTGAGTGAAGAACACGGTTCGTGGTAGAAAGTACAATATCACTTCCTTAATACAGCTGAAGCAGCGTCATCTCATCGTGGCAATTGCTCACGCTCTCTTTTCAGCTGCAGTTCTTGCCGCGTGCGGGTCTGATGCTGAAGATTCAGATTGTACAACGGTTATCACGAAGTGTATTGTATTTGCTTTTTTCACTCGCTCGGTTTTTCTTTGAACGTACCTTATGTATTATAGCACAGACTCTGTTCGTTCTGTTGTTTTTGAGGAGGCGCTTTCCATTAAGAATCAATTTTGTACCACATTTCGGTTCTTCAATTTTTCAATGCTATGGAATCTGCAGCTTTAACGCAATGTTATTGACATTGTAATGCGGGGTTTTAGATCTAATTAGCGAAGTATATATATATACACAGTGAGTTTTAGTCTGGGTCTAAAGCTTGTGGGGAATACGTTCTTTCTCTTTTTATGCTGTTTATCGTAACGGTAGGCACACATCATTCTTCCCAGATATCAAATGGACACAGACCCAGTATTGATGCCAAATTTTCGATTAAAAAAAACCTCGAATAATTTATCAAGTAGCGGTAAAGAAACATTGGCGCTTCGGCAGTTAGAAATATTCAATATACATCCAAATTCAGCTTTTCCCTAGGCAGGATATTAAAGTCTCATCAGCCCTGAAGATTACCCTCGTCCTCGTTCTTGTTAAAACTTTTCAGCGCATCGACCGCTCGTCATCCCTTGCATTCCCTCCCGCCCACCTGTGGCCACAGATGGGCAACTCGATGCTGCTGTTGACTCAATTTTTCGATAAACCCCATAAATTTTGAATCCAATTAGGCGCGTACCCATGTACGAAAATAAGAGTTACTAACTACAAATTACTCATATTAAATAGTACAGCGTCAACGAGCATGCCGAGGGGATCAAAAAGCATAACTTGGTAGAAGGCTTCGCCGTCATACAAATGTCACCTCAGGATTATCGGAGATGACTCGTTCGAACGTTGCCACGATCTGTACTTCACAGTAGAAGTAAGTACCTTCAACTATATTTTTTTTCATCAGGTGATCTACTTCTTTGCCAATTGCATGACTTCAATATAGCATGATTGTATTTATGAACAAATTCTAAAAGTTTCTACAGAACGCCGATTACGTTTTAAGACGATAGAAATGACTCTATCGTTATATCTATATTTGTTTGATTGCTTACTCTGTCTGCTAATTAGAGCCTTACTTTTCACGCTAGTAGAAATAAAGAACGCTTTATTTAGAGCTGTTATATTCATACGTCACTTCTCAAAGATATTGACTACATGTAGAAATAAATATATGATTCGACCAGCGAAGTGGTTTTCGCAAGAGATCAATATCGATTCTAAAGTGAGTGCGCTTGTTCTTCGTACAGAAAATACGTAAATCCATATATACTATATGTACATCTACATCAGTATGTTGGCAACTTATCAACTGTCAAATGTTTGTCATTGACAGATTTCGTATTGCCGTGCTGTGGTGCAAGAGAGCTGCTGGTCTTCTATTGTAAATTTAGAATCGTTCAAACTTTCAGAGACGAGACGGGTACTCGCGTTTGTTTTTACTGGAATTCCCACGCATCGTTCAGAAGGTTACTTGCGGAAGCTGTTAAGAGCTAACGACCACATGCCTTATTAATACGTAGCATTAATCCTTTTGCCTCGCAGGCCAAAACATTCTGCCCGTCCAGTCCAACTCAAAGGGACCTAAACAAATATATGGATGCAGGAACGGGGAACCGATAAGCAAGAAAAAAGAATTTTCTCGAGGGAAACGACTAGACCGCTTGGGCTTTTTGATATTCGATTAGAGTGTTAGTGATACGATTTCAGGTGCATCGTGCGGTGCACTACATAGCCTTTAAAAGGAGCTTGCAAAAGCTAAAAGCCCCCGCCCAGCCTAACGTTTCGTTAAGCTCTCGAACTAGTTCTAGAGAGGCAACTGCTTCTAATCAGCTTCTGCTGTTCTCAATCTGCTGTCCGTGTATAAAGTAACGCGGTGCTGATGCATATCGACGTATTTGTGTTAAGAAAAACTCTGTAGGATTTATCCGTCAAAATAATTTACGATTTCTACTCTACAATGCGTCTAACATCAATTTTCTACGATCTATAGTTTTACCCTTTGGAGATAGGTGGACTACAAAAAATAGACAGCTTCTCCTCTAGCTAATTTGCTGGCGTTCGCTTATAGTTTTTAGTTTCTTCTAAAAGTGGAGATCATTAGCCTAAGGCGCGCCCATTGTATCCGCTAAGTGAAAGAGGTTAGAGTTTAGTAGATTAGCGACACAAAGATACAAATATATATATATATATATATATCAGCTAACGTTCTGCTACAATTCCAACAGTTTCGCGCAGACAACCTTACTACAACTAAAATGTAATCTAGCTAATTCTACCACAGGCTATAACTGTGATCGTCTCACCTGCGGTTTTCCTACGAGCCTTACGGGCTCGGTCTCCTGAGGAGATCTCTGTCTACTTAGTGGAGATTCTCCCGTTATCCAATGGGTGCTTATGTGTCGCGAGGCGTTTGTGCGGGCGGGCTGCGGTAAAGCGACCGAGTCTTTTTAACAGTGTTTATAGCCGTACGTACGTTGTCTTCCGGCAAAAAAGGCAACGGTGCCATGCTAGAACTCTAGTCCCCGTCGGTTCCGAAAGCCACGTCAGACTGTTGCTGCTTTGGGCTGGTGAGTTATCTAGAACTGGAGGTCACTCAGACAGTCAGTGTGCGATGAACATAACAACGAACAGTACCACAAGCGATCGTATGATGTGTTTCGTTCAGTGAACTGGGAAACTCACCAACGTCTACCCAAGCCAGGACCAAAGCTGCCTCATATTTTCTCCTTGAACCCATCTGCGTCTAGCTCAGGCGCCTGGGGCGATAGGAAAAAAACCTGACTGGACGATGTGACAGCAAGACCATCAGGCGAAACGACCTCTCGCTCTCGCCATCAGCCGGGCTCTGAACCTTGAGATAGAGAAATTGCAGGTTTACACCGGCGCAATAATATATGCGATACGTTACGCCATACGGTGCTTTACTGCAACTACTGTTTTACCACCAGTAGCCGCTACGGGACTTTATTAGAAATAGCTTCGCTGTCCAGTTAGGTCGACGGTCAATATACATCTACATAGTAATTACTAAATTTCAAGACGATACAACAGCTGACATGAACAATAGAATCGAGGGAAATCAGATCAGCTATTCTTTGTGCCCTTTTTGTTGTCAACAGTTCTGTAACCTAACAAAAGGAGCTCTATCCTCCACCATCGCCACGAGCCACCTATCGCTGTAGGACAATTCATTTATGTAATGTATAATGTTACCCAATGGTGTTTCGAATCATGTTCTTTATGTGATTAACTGTAAATAACAAAAAACGTACTTGAAAATGCTGTTCCAATTATATATATTAGATATATATATATATATATAAGACCGTATTGAGTTTCCGGTAGATCTATTTATGTGCTTCAATCACGGACTTCAGCTTAAGTTCACAGCAAGGAAAGATGACAAGCCTGAGCTTGAAATGAGCCAGCAGCGGATCCTGGAAAGTTCTCGCGAAACTTAAACTCGTAGAACAACCAAATCGTGAGCCTGGCATTGACAAATCAAATGCCCATCGCGTTTTGAGATGTTATAAATAGAAAGGTAATTTCAACACTGATACGTACCGTCAATCAAGCTGATACTGATCGAAGAAAACAGTGTTCTAATTTAATGGTATAATTAATAGACCTGACTGCATTTACCGCACAACTGTAAATCACAGTTGGCAGTAAATGGCACATCATGTAAATTTACCAAAGCGGTATTTTAAGCAAGGGATGATTGGGGCTCTCTTTTTAACAGTGCAGTGATTCATGCAACCTATCTAAACTGACTGCAAGATGTCGGCTTTACCGTTCATTCGGAGGACTTCGGCCAAGATGACAGGCTTCAGAGTACCTGCGGACGATCATAGTGATGCACGACCATATGCCGATGAGGATCTTCCAAACAGGTGGATTAATCAAGGAAATGTCCTACTGCTTGTTTCCCAAACTTGATGCCCATGAGCCTTTTTTTTTTCGAAGACACTTTACAGATAGGGTCTACGCGTAATAAAACGACGACACAGAAGCCGCAATTCGGCAACAATAGGCCACAATACCAAGTGAAGTGTTGTACTCGTGGCGATGCGTTCTGTCACAAGCAAGCTTTAAGCACATCTCAGATACTTTTCGAAATTAGTTCAAACCATAAAAACAATGCGTCCGCTTATATTACTAGATACGATCATAATATATAAAGTGGATAAATATAGAGCAGTTTGATTTCTCGTACCTACTTGTTCCGTCTAGACACAACTTTATTAACTACATTACAAATATATAACTTCAACGTGTGGTTTGATTAGGCGTATGACACAGATTTGCGCAGCGAAATTGATACTACGAAATTAGCATGCTTAAAATATAAAAAAAAAAAAAAAGGTACATTAATCCTTTATTTACCAGGAACTATCAACCTCAAAGCTTTTATATACATCCGATTTTTCCTATAGGATGATATCGCTAAAATTAAGGGAATCACTAAAATTAATAATATCACCACTGGAATTAAAGGGCATTCTTGAAAGAGTTACGCTATCCACATGTTTCTGTTTCTTATTAGGTTGGGATCATCTTTTTTCTTTTATTAAGGTTACAGCTCTTAATTTATTATCCTATGTTCCATAAGGCGGTTCTCCACTATACACTGCGTATAGCTCATCCAATGAGAAATTGCACGTAAAAAACTTTTCCGTCGATCCACTACACGCGCCACTGTGCAACATTCGGAAGTATAAAAGCACGATTTCATCGATAGGGCAAAGGCCTGATCATGTCTAGCATACCATAACGTAATCCGCTGTAACTAGGATTCGTTTCAGTCCTAAGCCCTCAGGTGGAGCTCGGAACCGATGCAAGCTTGATACAAGTCCAGCTCACTGGTTTCGTCATAGTATGGATAGTAATTCATTTAGTATTCTTTGCCGCTGGTAACTTTAAAAAGGATGTCCTGTTTGATTTAACAATATATTTTATCTAGAATAACTACAGGGTCGCATAGAGAACATAGCCGTCGGAAGCAATGTTATCCAGATATGACGCATTTCAGAGCAGGTGTTCTATAGGCCACCCTGCTTTTTTCCAACAAGGGAGCGTTTTGGAATAGACCTTTCGAGATGCACGTGGGTCAGAAATTAACTGGAACTCACGCTGCTGGACTTTTTTCTTCGATTAAATTTCAAAAGTGGGTGGACTAATGGGACAGCTAAGTACTTTATCGACATTCAGTTGGACGATAAGGAAGTAAAATGATTAGCTTATTTTTCTATTACAACTTCGTTTATTGTAAAGCTAAATCATTAAAGCCAAGCTAAAATGAAATTACGTTTTATAGGACTCATTGCATGAGCTTTTATCAAAACGAGATGTCATCAATGCTAGCCTTGCACAGAAACTTAAATATCTAAGTTGCCTCAGAGAACAACTTAGCCTAAAAGTAATATGCATATGTAATTATAGGCCAAGTAAAAAGCGTTGTAGTTTTGCACTCGTTTCAACACATGTCGTTGTCGTAAAGAACGTGTCACACGCGATTGCTATTCAATGAGACTTTAATTTCTTTCCGGCGAAATACTGTTGTCTATATAGGCACTATATGACTGGCGGATAGATGATAGATAGTACCGTCATAAATTAGAGTTTACCATGGATAATCATTTATACTGGAGTTATGTACAACGACGATTGTTGGAGCTTTGGACAACGGTAAGCACATTGTTACTGTTCCTTCACCTTTCTCAAACAAAATGCAATTCGCTGATCCAGAAGCCGATCTCACACTGAGCAGCAGAACTTCAGATGGACCTATGGTAGACGAACCATAATCTTTGACCTGCCTAACTTCGCAGCGAAATGATCGACTTCTCTAGTCATAATCATAACATTTTAGGTACAAAAATATCCTTGCTGTAGTTCTGTTGAATGACTGATTTTTTTGCACGAAATAACAAGCGGCTTATATAGCTCCACCTTAGATTCACATAATCCCATCCCGTGGGACTATATGGGCCGGGAACATAAGAGTATTCAACTGATCTTTTCTGAAGACCAAATCAATTTTAGTGAGCCCATTTGAGCTATAAAATAGAAGAACCTTCAGCAAATACGGTGGCAGGATCTTTTTCTTTGCCCTGGCACCGGTTGTTTTCTACGATAGCCTTTAGCAAGGTTTGGCCCTCCTCTACTTCCTAATTTCATTTGTCAATTCGGTAAGAACTTATATAATTTGAAGAGCTAACGAGTTATTTTTGACTACAGCTATTGGGACTTCCGTACATAAACCGTATCTCCGCGATGGATCACAAGGCCTATCTCATATTGTTTTAAAAACATCGAGCGTTTTGGAGCAATGTAAACAATCAATTGGTGTCACGCTTTATATGGCAAACGCCATTTGGAAGTACTAATTTACTTTATAGTTAATATTCACGGTCTCAACCCTTGAAGCACTACGTGTTGCCCAAGCATAGTCCTAAAGAGCTCGTTTGCTAACGGATGCTAAGTACCGCTCTTAAAACACCGTTCTGCATAGCGCAAATTTTCCATTTCATAAATTATAAAAGCACACGCAGCAGTCTAAGAGAAGGCTTATTAAAACACTATACGAATGTAGTAAAGGACGAGTAGGTAAGTTAGCACATTCTGATCACTCCTTGTCCTTTAGAAGAACAACTTCTGGGTGGACAGAACTCTAGTGGCAAAAATAAGCAGACACACTCTGCTATCGGCATAAAGGGCAGCTGCCATCCGACTAACCAAAACTAACAAAATGACAGACTTTGACGGAAACTATACTGATAATTGCAAGAATGACACTATGAGATTTCCTAGCAGAAAAACGAACAATTAATGGGGCCTTACGTCGGTAAGAATATCCACTCTAAAAAAATGCAACATGAATGGGGTCAATCGAATTCTCAATCACAGAAAGAACGCACGGGCTGAATGGACTAAAACACTCATCTCAGATTTGACAGAGTGATATGAAAATGTTATGATCTTTGTGAATATGCCGTATTACCTCACGCTGATTCTCTCTGGACATAGAGACTTATAAACATATATGGCGCAGACGATGAAGAAGTTTGTCGATACCTATCTTCTATGCAGCTCAGAGGTTACGGATTATGTAGCGCACATCATCGAGAAATGCCTAACTTCTGACGCCCCACGAAGAAATGCCGCATACGTGAACTTGCGACAACTTGATATCGAAAACGTTCTAAGTAAATGACGAAATTTGAGAAAAAATGGAACAAGGGGCATTTTACACATAAGCTATTATGCGTCTGCGGAAAGACCTTGAGAGGCAAAGAAAGAGCAGCCGAATAAACCTGGAGGCCGAACTAGCGGTAGCTATGGGTGCCTGAGGAAAATCTCAGAGGCTCTATGAGAATATCTGACTAAATGAGATCCTATAAAAGAAGCCGTACATTGAAGTAATAACCAATAGTGGTTTCTGGTGTATATGTTTTTCTACTTAAACGAATGAATTCCTATAATTTTCTACAATATCAGACAAATCAACAGTATATATAAACCATGCCAACCAAATAGACAAAATAAACGGCAATATGCAAACACTGGACAGCGAAAATGTTGGCAGGTCTTGTTCCTGCATTTCGCTAGGCACAAATTAGCAGTACTGGATAATATCGGTTGACAGGTGCTAGAAAAAACGGACCGGCAGCCGTTAACGAAATGTGCCGGATAACGTAGACCAAGAATTCGGAAACCGCGACGAAAGGAAAACACAAAAAACTACGAAGCTTCGTCGAGAACGACTCTATTTGATCACCTCCCAGCCCCTTTGCAATTAATTCAGTGGTCCAGATTAATGAGTGCCCCAACGAATCCTTGAAAACGCTAAATGTCACGCACGCTATCCGCTTCCTGGGCTTCCTACAGCCCCTGGTATTCTAAGGCATCGATGTAATGCTCTTATATAAAACCTAGACCAACGCGCTGCTTGGAGCACGAAGTTTCCATCCAGTATGGTTACCCGCGATTAGACGAGGAAATATAGGGAGAGCTAGCGGTAGCGTTACGGTATGCTATAATCAGCGCCTATGCGATGTTCGAATAGTTATATTAAGGAGACAACCGCGTTATTGTAAAACGTTAAAGGCTCAACATAATAGCATAATACGTCCAACTAAACTCTACTAGACTCTCAATAGTACTTGTAGAAAAGCTGACGCTTTGGTCAACGGATGACCAACAATCGTGTTAGGCCATTTCAATTCAAGATTAGGTAAGCTCTGCTACAAGCCTATAAGACTCTAACGAGGCTGCTGATTGTCATCCTAGCAGATTTTGAGCGTTGGATCCTAACTGAAAGAGAAGACCCGGCATTCACTGACGTGATTGGGTTCTTATCTATCGACATGCTTTCGACAAACTTAGCTGTCTTTTGAACCCAAGAACTCCTAACACGTTGAGGCGTCGCTCAGAAGTGATCTACCTGTGTCTGTGCGCGTCTCCCTACCAAAATTCAGGACAGAGGCCTGGAAGCAAATAGTTTCAGCAAAGCCGCTGGACACAGAAAGACTTTGGAGGCATCTCAGTAAATTTCTTCTCATTCCAAACCGATCCCATATCAATGACTACAGCGCCACCCTTCAGAACCCTAAGATATGCAGATGGCGAGGTCAAATATTTTCGTAAAAATCCATAATTCAAGGGTGTATGCAGAAGTGCTTTTTAGACCCAGTTGGGTATCCTCTAACTGGCCGTAACCTACTCAAAGATGTGTCATCTTTTCATCATTGCACGAAGATGATACAAACAGGTTTATCAGATTGAACTAAAGCACATTTTGATATAGAAGCAGCTGCTCCTTTGCTCGAGAAGATTGCTTTCTTATAAACGGTTACGGCGACTTGGATCTTGTCTTCGCTCTATAAGATCAGATTATCGTTTATTTCCGGCAGATGTACGCATACAATAGCGCTGTGGTAAGAGCAGCGCTGTGATATACAGTGGCATGAAATGAACAGACAAACCAGGCGGCGCCTGCGATAGTCGCTGGCGTCGCTATCGATGAGATGTCAGTGGCACCTTAGCGGCTCAGTTCCAACAAGGCATCTGGCCCAAACCAGATAAGGCCTAAATATCTAGAAAAGGCACTAGTGTTAGTACCATGGACTGTTTTTTACAACGCCTGTCTACATAACGGAAAAATACGGAACGACTGGTGTAAAGCCCTCCTTACCGTTATCCAGGTAGACCAGAACGTTTTTCGAGAACTGAGCTCATGGAGAGGAATCGCAAAAAAAATTCTGCTGCCGCAAAGTATACTCGGTGATATCCTTTATGGGTCTCTTCGCTTTTCTAGAAGCTCGAGGCATGAGCCCAGATAAAGGACACGACCTTTGAAAAAGTCGACAACGACCCTTGGTCAAATCCTCTTTGCCAGGATAAGGTTCATTAGAAACAGAAGAGGCACTAAACAGTTCATCCATGCTGTATTCATCGATTTCAAAGCGACATTCAGCAAAGTACTCAGATTTCTAAGTTCGCTGAATCAGAATTTCCGTACGAGCTCACCTTACTAATCATTTCGATTCTGTAATAGAATCTGATTATGATACAAAATAACGTGGCAGAACTGGACCTTTTCTAACAGGTAAACAGAGTGCTTCAGGGGGCAAGCTTAGCCCCTCAGTCCCTTAAACCATCCCCCAACCAGCGTAACCAGAAAGCCGGCGATTCCATAAGAACAGATGCTGTGCTATGGGACAATGATCTCGCAGTCTAAGGGGTAGGTCGTTTCTAGTTTCAGCAGACATTAACTGGCCTTCAACAGAATGTAATGGATACCGGCATAGAAATCCACTTGAAAAAGGCCAAAGCCATGAAGTTCCGAAAAGCAGAGCCACTAGCAGTAAGTGACACTCCACACCTCTAGAGCTTGCAAAGTATTCTTACTATCTTAAACTTTTACTGGTTCGGAACTGGCTACAATATGCAGGTAACAGAATACGTCAAAAAAACACTAGTGCCGTCGAAAAGCTATCGCTTCTCTCCCTGAATACGGCAATACGTCTTTTCAACATCGAGCTTGCACTAATATCCTTCTATGGCATCAAACAAATTCGGGAGAACCTTAGCACGGTCCAGTTATGTAGGCTGAAACCTTCTTTCTTGAGAGAAGATTCAGTCCACATGCATTGTGTCATAAGTGTTACGTGTATTTGCTCACAGATAGGCCACTTTTTGAGAATCTGCAGCGCTTAGAAAAACAGCCGCTTACCTGGACTTCATCCAAGAACGGGAGGAACGGATGGTCAAGGTCGACTTGGAATCATTTGCCGCTGATGCTATCGAACATATGACGTCCACTATGCTGCGTATGCTAATGAATCGTACCATGAGCCTAACGAAAATTGCACCTGTGTCCCATGTGTGGGCCCCTATGGGCAATACTACGTAGGCTTATATCGAAGCACGTCATCCTATTTAATTCGGAAAGAATCACGCGGTCGTAGCGCTCTGTGCTATGTATTTTGTTTACTTATTCTATTATTAACATTACAGTCATATTTAAAGAATACATTTATAATATCCATATAAGAAAAAGGTGAAAAGAAATAAATATTTTATCCTGACCAAATAATAGGCAAACTAAAAGAACAGCTTTCAAAGCCTCGTTAATTGATCCATGATTCACACTGGCTCACCTTAAACTGCACAGTACATTATGCGTGTTACTCGGATGTCCTGTTTGCAGTAGGATCGCAGATATTCGTTTCCTTACTGTACCTTTAGCGCTTTAACAGAATGAAGTTCCGGTCAATCGAACATTTCGTCCATAGGGGTGGGGGGACCTTGAGGAGTGAGACTTAGGTTAAAGTACCCAGTGAAATCACTAATCCCCAAAGGGAACAGCCGTGTACAAATTAAGGTTTCACTAACACATCTAACTTGAGTAATCTCACTCCTAGTAATAAACACTCCAACAGCACGTCCATATATTATATACACACAAATGTTAAACATAATTAATAATACTCAAAAATATCAATCGGCTTTAACTCTGGCGAAATGCAAAAGTAAAGTTTATAGCTATTTGTCTCTACGATATGTATATATTTGGTATGTACCTATATATTGCGCATATATGTCGTATATTTGACTCCGATAGAAGCAAAATGCTTTTTCTGTGGCTAGTATAATCGTTTTCATATTAAGGTACGCTAACGTCAAACTATAGTCATTTATAACGTACAGCGTAGTATCATTTTCTATTTCTTATATCTTAGCTTATCTGTGCCATGTTTTTTTGATACGCCGAGAAAAGGAGTAGACGGCCTTGATAGCTTGCGCCCTGCCTGCCCAATTAGGCCTCCTTCTTCATTCGTTCAAAATTTAAACTTGTCAGTTACCTAACTTGGTTCATGAAGATCTCAACCGGTCCTTTTTACCAACAGAAAGTGTATAGATAGCGATGCAATGGAAGCCAAATGCATTCCGTAAGGTGAAGTTAGAATAAAGAATATTTAATAAACCATCTGGCTCCCATTTGATTTGATGGTGTTGGTTAGTGAAACGATTCACTCTTGAAATGCTTTAAGATCTAAAGAGAGGCTCTTGAGAGATAACTGTGCCTAGATCAGCCAATTTTTTTTGCTAAATCTCTGTTGAACTAAATAAGGTCAGTTCGAGAATCCGAGGCGCGAGGAACAGCTACTTCATAACATAATAATAATGATGTGTTTTGTACGCCGTTAACCTTAAGACAGCTTAAGCTAAGAGAGGATCAAACGCTACAGCTCATATCGCGTACAAGGCTAAGGAATACATTTTACAACATGAAGATGTTCTTAGACGACTAAGGCATAGATAATGTGGTGTGTACTCTTTTGATGAGCGGAACCTCGAAAAGGTTTGAAATAATAATAAGACTCTGGTCAGTATGCTGCATTTTTCTAACTGGACCCAACTCATTCGATTTATAACCTGAGCCGATTGCAAATTTCGGTTTCTAATGATTACATGTAAAATTTCACCTAGGATTGAGCCTGAGAAAAAGGCAATTGGTTTGATGTCTAGCAAGCTGAAAAGCTGTGATGGATTTTTGAGGCCGAATTCGGTCTGCTTTTAAAATTCACGTGTTTCGGCCTCATTTTTAATTTCAAAAAAAAACGTTAGGTCATGGACCCTTCATGACAGTCTCACTGCACTAGTGGCCCATGTATAAGTGGTCGAACTTTACGAGCAAAGTTGGTATGGCAAGGAATTTAATTTGAATACCTTATGCACTCTCCAAGCTATACGTTTGACTAACTAATGCCGGAACAAAATTCCTTTTGTTTTTTATACGAACAAAGTTCGATCGTTTTTTCGTAGAGCGCCTCCACTAATTATATGATGGACCTTGCTCCACAAAATAACGTCTAACAGACGAACTTTTTTGTCTTTTTAGTTTAAGTACATGCTACAGGTATAAATGGTGAAGGATCTGATACCTTCAAATTTGGTGATTACCAAATACGATTTTCTGTAGTTAATAATAACTAGTTTTAGGTAAAATCTGAGGTATATATTACCACATGGTAGAATGCAACTCTCGGGAAATCTGAATTTTTTCAGTACAATAGTTTGTTTCGTATGGCTGAGAAGGTTGCTCGGTCGTACTTGCTATATAGGGGTGTTGTTTTGCGGGACTTTAGTCCGGTGAAGGAACAAAGGACATCAAAGGACCAGTAAGAAACTTTGAGAATGTGACAAGGGAAAGCATGTGGCGTTTTTGCTGTCGCGCTGGCAGTATTTGTAACACCACGGGATATTTTAGTTGAACGTCGTCCGCGGTCGCGTATAAGCAGAACCCGGGATATGTGACTTCTCCTAACGGGTTCTTGAACACACCGTCGCCGCGCCGGTTGTCAATGCCCCTATGACGTTAAAATATCGTGCTGAGCTTTCGGTTGCTCCGCGACCGCGCTGTTAGTTTAACAACGCATATATATACAAGAACGATGTATACAAATACGGCAGATAGTACCGCACATACTGCTCAATACTTAAGGAAGCGTAGGGTGCTACTCATCCATCCGATGTCATCAAGTGACCTCGAATTTGTGTGAGAGACTTGGGTGTAATCATAGTAAATTACGATGTGAATGTCTTTGTGTTAATATGCGTGCACATAACGAAGTTCGGCTTACACTTATTGAAGCGTGTCTGAAGCCTACTTAATGAACATTGATTAGCAAATTCACTTTAATCCTATTGAGAGGATTGAAGTGCCGCCAATGCAGCCAGCGTTCTATATATCCCACATATTTTCCTTCAGTTTCTTTAATAGTAGCCCATTAAGTATATGTTAAATCAAAAACTTTTCTGCAATAAATATTAAATTTCCTTCTCTATGGGAACGAGCTGAAGTACCTGGCACTATCTTCAACAAATGCATTACAATATTTGGACAAAATTCTTTTAATGAAAAAACTTATGATTAGTTTAAACTTTTTAAGTAAAAAAACAAACTTCCTATACGGTGTACTGCGATATTCAGACAAGACAAAAATCGCAATGGCTTTGTAGTTCAGATATAACCAAACGAGGACAATATATCGTGCAAATCCCATTGCCCCGATCGATATTTATTGCCTTAAAGTAAGAACATTTTGTGTGCATATGTGTACATCATATATATATATGGCTTCAATAATAGTCTGTCAATTGAAACTCAAGGTATAATATCTATCGTAGCAGTACTTCTTTAAACTGAATAGGCCAAACGTTCATTCACGCAATAATCTATAGCCGTCCATCTGATTGGCGACTAGTATTCTGTTTAGTTTGAGTCTGATGACAGTGATACAGATAACTACAGTTTGCTTACTTCTTCCATTTGTGAAAGCCTACTTGGATGAATAAGGTGCCGTCTAGCGTTTTACTTTATTGATGGCAGTTCCATTGAAGGCAGGGCCTCCCTTACTCATCGTTTTGGTCTAGAACATGTCCATTCGAAAAGTGCACACGACTGCGAGGCTTTGAAAAACGTTTTTCAAACGTTTCGGTATAGACACGTTTTAATACGTTTCAGCACATTAAGAAAGCTACAAGTAACGTAGCGGCATTGTCTTTTACTTCATACGAAGATACTGAATACATTATATCACTAAATTTAATAATATTTCAAGGTTATTTTTTTCAATGAAACAAGCGCTTATCTGGGAGAGTAGCTTCTGTTTAGTATTTCTGTTGTTAAGTGCAACGATAAAGTTCATACTATCCAAATGCGCACGCACATACATACACACCGACATACACGCATACGCATACTATGGCTATTAGCGATGATCATTTTTCTTTAGCTTCATTTGTTGCTTAATACTTAATAATGAACGCGCGGGCTAGATTATAGCTGAATCCGTATCCAGTTCTTTACGTCAGCGTATATACGTACGAACCAGGAAAAATTGGCTTATCTTTTACAGCTTGTCACCCTGTATGCCGCAAGGCTAAGTGGCCTTCCTGAGGCCTTACGCATCTGCGAACTCTTAAGAGAAGTGGCAGCAGTCGTGTGGTGCTGCTTCCTGCCAACCGCTCCGCGTCATGGATAATAGTAGCGGCGGGCGGATAGCAAAAGTTCAGGACGCTTAACGACCCATTCGCGTCCGCACGCCTCCCAATACAAATAGCAAATTGCAGACGTTAGTCCACCGTTGCTACATTTGTTCGTTTTGGGGCGACGGATGAAGGAATGTTTGCGCTTTGCTATATACATATACGGGCATGAATGAGCTGCAGCTTCCTGGAAACGATACATGGACGACGAGATGCCACTAGAGCTATAGGAGAGGCGATAGTTCAAAACCTACCCAATATTCAAGCGGAAGGACGTACAGGCGGGACAAATTTTGCAATGGCATTCAACAAACGTACCGTTGAAATATAGAACACGCAACGGTGCAATGTCGTGCTCCTTGAGGAGCGACCAGCAGAAGAAAACGTATCAATTACTGTATCAAATTAACGATAAAAAAGAAAATATATATATATTAACAGATGTATGCGTAAAAAAAAGTACAACATAATAATAATAATATTTATGTATGGGGTATTTAAGTAGTGTAAGGAAAAATAGGACATTTAGACGCTGAATTCTGGCTAATAATAACTAAATAAATAGCTAAATTTCCTATAAACTTAACAGCATTTCAGTTACGAACTAAGTACGAGTTCTGGGCAAGCCGAAAGGATTCGCCATTTCGTATCTTTTATGATGATCTAGCGATTTTCGTTTTGCAAGCACTGTTACTCACACAGTTAGCTGTGTGTGTTACTTTGTTGTGTACAGCTTATACTTTCGATAAGGGTATTGCTCTACAAAGCCGTGTTTATTGTTGCTAGATCTGCTCTTTGATGCGGACACTAAACCCGAACACAATTCAATTACTTTAGAAGTAAGTTAAAAGGTCTTGAGGTAAAACGCAGAGTGTCTAGACTATGAAGTAAGGTGGTGTGACGTTTCATAATTCCTGTCCTATACAGTTGAGTTTCAGCGGCAATAATTATTCCAGAAACGGATGAGTGTAGGGGTTCGTAGTCGGGCTTACGAGCGACGATTTTACACGTGGTGCGCGCGCATCGAGGTGGCCTCTCCGGTGCCGAAAGCGTAAGCTAACTAGAAGATCTCCAAATTTGCCAAGATGATCAACTGTAATCGTTGATCTGTAGAATCAGTGTTTCTTAATAGACTTCTGATAAATATTCACTTTTAATGTACTGTTACGTACCTATTTAATTCAATGGCTGCAAACTGATCTAGGTCACCTGGCACTTTCGGACGGACTGATCGGAACCAGGGAGTAGAGCGAGATTTGTTTGCGGGAAAGAACGACATGTATTGATTTAATCAATGTGTAGATATAGGATCCCAGACAGATTTAACAGTCATGCGTTTCGACTCGGAATGGAATATATTTAACAACTGATATGCGGAAAACGATCGTGACCTTTGATTTAGTCACCAAGCCCCCGCTTAGTTCAGGATCGAATAGGTTCGATCATTTCAAGTGTTGAGGATTAGGCTGTTAAGCAACCCGTACACAAGTAGTCAGTGCTCACGTCGCTGATCGAAAGTATAAAATACCAAAAAAATGGGAGTTTCAGCTTCCTACACTCTCTAAGTTGTACTGTCCTAATATTAAAGGGGCATTTTAATTTTAGGATATTCACTATAAATGCCAGGTGGCTTCTAAGTTTATCTTGCTTAGTAAGTAGATTTGGGTTTAACCGAGCGAAAAGTAACATTATGGGACCTCTTGCTACAACAGTTTTGGCCACCGCGCCTGTTTTCAAGTTACGCAAGTAAGCAGCTGATCTTGGATTCGACAGACCTATTTGGATTAGATAAACTAAACTGGAGTAATAAATTTTTTAAAATAATTCACTAGATTACAGACGTCTAGAAAATAGGCGCGTCATCAAATAATTTCAAGTTACAAAAAGCGCCTGTGTCAACTATTGTCCTCGTGAAAGCTGGTTAAGGAACTTGAAGCGTAACAGCATAACTGTGTCATGTTTGTTACATGTTATTTTTGTAATTCTCATTTTTTAGTTACCATGATTATCTATCTATAAATTGATATTCGGCTGTATTTAAATTCTCGTCTTTAGTAATGGCGATAATTTTGCACTGATTTGCGTAGAGCTATACCTAAAACAACTATCTAAACAGATTACAAATGCGGTAAAATTAGTTCAGCCGGGGAATTACTTTGCCCCCGTTTTTTAAAGCCTTTAACTTCTCGCAGTTACTTTCTTGCTATAATGTTAGGAACATGTCTCTACTGCTTACTTATTTAGAATTTTTCTAACGAGTGGCGTGGTAAATTTCAACTGGACCGCATGTTCATGGTTGCTATGGCAACGCATTAAAAAGAATAGGCTTCAGCCACCCCCACACGCAGTTTCAACGAAAAAGTGTAGCTGGCTAAATTTGAAACTGAACTTGAATATTTTCGGCTTTGTATAACTAAAACAATCCAAGTTACATGATAAGGCTATTATGATCCCATAGGTATCTCGAGTAATTTAGTAAATAAGTGGACGGGTAGGCTCAATCAAGGGCATTACGAAAGTTCTCGACACCTTTCAATAGCACATTTGCTCTCTATCGAGGCTCCTTTACTCGCTGTTGAGGCTATATTCACGACTTACTTGCTGAAAAACGTAACACTGTTATTAACTTCAGAACCACGCGCCAGCAATCGATGGTACATTTATTCAGTTTGCAATTTCCTGGTGTCCTCTTATTCGTATCGATTGTGTGTTTCCTATCCATGCGTTTCCTCCGTCCCCTACTGAATGCTTGATAGGACTAGGCCGAACCGGACCATGTAGACGTGCGCAACCCATACGATCGTAAGCCTTAGGACCAGAATTTGAAAGGATCTAACGCTATTTTATTCTAGCGGCAACATATACTCGTTCAGGCTATTACTTCGTTAACGAAAGCTATAGGGGCTATACAGCTTTGACAGAGGAAGTAATTCATATTGTGGAGAATGTCGTCGACAGCATAGCGTAACCCGCGTGGACATAACCCTACACAGACATGTTGCTTATTATATGTTACGTTCGGTTGGTGTCCATGCGACATTTAACTCATGTATATTTGGGTTTTAGTAACGTTTCTGGTTTAGAATCCATTGCCAAACGTACGTTATTATTATGTTCGTTCGTGTGTTTCTGTTATAGAAGTGAGGTATAGGGGCACCATATAGGCCTGACGAACTTGGTCAAATTAAACACCTGACCAAAACGATCAGTTCAGAACTGATGTTTATATTGGGATGTATTGAAAATTTTCTTTCACGCTAAAGATAATACTAGTTATATCTGCTGCGTAACAGACAATGAGCGGTCATAGCAAAAGGATTAGACCCGTATCAGGTGTATAACATCAAATCGTTAAAAGAAGTATTAACTATTTAAAATCTATCTAAAGAGACCGTAAATTTTATAATCCTGCTTGTTTTTTCCTTCGGTAAAAGTGTTCCTTAGTGGTGACTTCATGTACCTGAATCCTGCCTTATTTACATTTTTTGAGGAAACTCTTTCATTTTCTTAAACCATTTAAGAAAATCATTATACCATTGATAAGTAGGAAGTAGTTAACGCCTGAAAGCATTTTAATAACTTGTGATCAACGCGTTCTCAGATACAAAGCACAAGCGTTCAACGAACTGACTTGCCTTGAACGTCAATGTATAAAGCAAGCGTGAGAAACACCCAGACATCCCTGGAGGCCAGTCCGCCTGGCGACCAGATGAGCTAGTTACAACCCCACAAACTATTACTCCTTCCCGACCGACAGTATCGTCCGCCTACCGCGAGATGCTGCAGAAACAAGCTTCTTGCTCTTCTAGTCCGGCCCGGCCCGACCCAGTGAGGCTAGACTATTCTCCTCATTTACTTTGCGGACGTCGTTTCGGCCGTGATGACCGCAACATGATAAGATATAATTATAATACTTGTCGGTGACACTCTAGCGGGAGAAAAAAGAAAATGCCGGAGGCCATTTTTTGGCAATAAAGTGGCTAATATGTGTCATATATAATCTACAAATCGACCATCTCTCTGATTGAACGTTACGTCGAGTAGTGCACGATCCTTTACGAATAGAAGATTTAAACAAGATCGAAAGGAACTCATGTTTTATAATACAAACGATGGTCGGCGAAGTAAGCATTTTACAATAAGATCAGGGCAACGTTATAATAGGGATTTAGATCAGAGCTTACACCGAAAATCGTCAACTAAATCATTGTATATAACACAAAATATATACGTAATGTAAATGCATTGCCGTTAATCCTGTACATTTTGCTTACGGTAGAATAAATATAGACAGCCTAAATTAATATAGCATGTTGACAGATTCCTTACTTCACTTCGTTATATATATATATATATGTGAATGAAATAATATACATACATACATATAACACCGTGACCTCAACATCCATACATTAGCACTACCATTAGGATACGACGGCGACGACGGTCGCCAAGAGCATGACGTACCACCGCTGCAGGCGCTGCCGAGGTATAAGCATCAGCAGCCTAATATGGTGCCCGTACTGCTCTGACCGAACGGTCCACCTCTATGTTAGCATAACGTTAGCTTCTCTTCACGAGGACGTTACAGCTATCAATAGTACTGCGGATTTTTGCTTAGCTCTATCCTTCTTTTGATGGGATTAGGGCTTATCGAGAACCCCCATTGTCGCGGACTGAGGCAAACTGAGACCGCTTCGAAACCGGCAAACCGGCGGCCTTCGGGCTGGATTGGGATGAGCCCTATGTAGCTCTATGTAGCAGCAAGGCAGAGTGGCTGATAAGCTTTACTGCCAATGTGGGATTAGTTGGGGATTTACATGTGGGTACCCCGGGGCATATTTAGGAGAACGTAGCAGCACATTGGTATGGAACGTAAAAGCGGTAGCGGCATTAGTAGAAATAGTAAGCATATTCTTGGGGCAACCATCAAGCGAGAACATATCGGCCGTGATACAAAGAGGTAGTAGAAGAAGAACCGTGGAAGATGGAAAAAACTATGAGGCAGAATGACGAAGGAGAGATGGAAGAGAAGCCAACAGCAGAAACCAACCAAGGCTAAGAATGTACGCAAAGGTCTGTAATGATACTAACTGTTACAGTGCTTGTAGTAGCAGTAGCAGTAGTAGTAGAAGTAGTAGTAGTAGTAGTAGAAGTAGTAGTAGTAGTAGTAGTAGTAGTAAATGCTGGCCGTATGAGCTGCGCGAGGGGGGCAATAGTCGAAAGCGTAGCAGCCAAGTAAAAAAGCCAAGGTAGAACGGACGATGGCTTCCGTAAAAGGTAACTATGACTGCTACTGCTTGATACTACTGTCGGTCATGCACTCCTCGAGATTTACTAATGACGCACGAAAAAGCTTATCGACATACATATTGTGCCGGCATATAGTGCTAGACTTATGCCAAACCCTCTAAAAAGAAGCACCTTAATAGAAATCATATATGTCCGAAGTTCAATTGCTAAGCGTCATATTTATTCGCCGTAACCTTTATTCACCTCGTTGTACCTTAAAAAATAAAATGTTGATACTAATTTGGACGATTTAACTGGCGATAGCATATGTCCTGTCCGTAGTAATAACTTTATTTAATTAGTGTCCTTATTAACAATAGTTGAATGTGTGTGCTCTTCAATAGCCAGCGCTGTCGAGTCTTTCCAGTAAAGATAATACCCCTATTCTCGCAAAATTGCCCAGGAACATAGCGCTTTAGTCACCTGCTGAGTAATGCGTTGGCCATGATGATGAATTTCCCTTCCTTTAAGGCCCCTAACTCGCACCGTTTGACCACTGAAATCGTTTTTCGCACATTTTATCAATTCGTCATATCGAATTATTATCGAGACATATCGTATGTATATATATATACAGGTGTATATATATGTGTATATATATATAGGGTGTTACAAACGAATCCGACCTCGATTCGGAGAATAAGCAAGTTAAGGCCGATATTGAATACCCCTTTGCCCGATCGACAAGTAATTGAGACGTGGTGATGAAGTTTAGCACTGTTATGAAATAACCAGACGACACGCTTTTAATTACCATGACAACGGTCGTTGAACGAATCGCGTGAGAAGATCGAGATAGCGCGCATTGTTACACTTTCGGCGAGCTTATTATGATAGCAGATGTTCCTGATGTCCATTGCTTCTATCACTTTATGTCCGAACCTATTCGACACTCGATTTTTTGCCCGGGCAACCCCATTTACTCGCTTGATCCCTCTGCGGCTGGCAGTAGAGACTGAACCATGCCTCTTCTATGGCAACCGTACGCCCCAAGCGGGCTTTTTGTTGGTTAAATTCCGCAAATTGCTTGTGGAGTGCACCACATACATTTCCAATTGGCCTCGATTCAATTGACAGGGGACGTATTTTTACTGAGCGTCCGCAGTTTCAATATTTGGATTAATTCTGTAATATGCTACATAGAAAATGGCAGTTTTGGCCGACCAATCCGTTAGACGCCAAGCTCTGCTTTCGTGAAAAGCCTTTTTGGTTGTTTTTCAGGTCCCGTTATCTGGTCATCTCCTCGTTAATCTTTAACACTCCAATTCCATTTTTAAATCGTTTGCACCATTAACATATTATGGTTTCACCTAAGGCTCCCTTGCCTAACGTCTTCACCATTATTCGATAAATTTCCGCATGGCCTTCGAGCAATAAAAAACCTGACCATTGAGCGTTGATTTCAGCGACTGAAAGATGTTTTTCCTTCTGAACTCATAAGAAACTTAACCGGTTCTACTCACAGGTTTATAGAGACGGTCAAGTTACGCCCGATAGCAGCCTGTAGTTTTCAAATCTTACCACACCCACTATATAAATATATATATAAATATAAACTCTCAAATGTTATTGTAAGGCCTAGAATGTAGCATAGGACTGTTTATCAAAA